>NW_028240900.1:0-62949 GCF_964263255.1 Lissotriton vulgaris
TGCTCCTGTCTCCTGGACCCATACACTGCTGCCTGACACTCCTCACCACCAACTGCTGCTTCTCCTGTCTCCTGGACCCAGTCACTGCTCAGTGGCTTAACAATACTTGAGGGGGCCCCCCTGCAAGATACGTGGAGGGGGCCCCTCCAGACTCAATCAGGAGCTCTCCAGCCAGAGTATTGCGCTGAGCGGGCTCTTAGAGATCACCCCTTGCCACCACAGGTGCTACGGGAGTCTATGTTACGGCACTAGACTGGTGCTCCTGCTGCCTTCTCCTTTACGGTCGCTGCTGCTTGGTCTCTGCCCTTGGAGGCAGACATGGCCTCATTCCAGTAGCGCCCGGTACTCTTGTCTCTTCTTGTGACAACATATTTCCTGCAGGAATCCAGGAATTTCTAAATGCTTCGGGAGACACAATGCAGTCCCTTCACTTGTGGTTTTCTTACACTCTCAGCTACAGCTGACTTAGACGGCGAGGCAAGCCCTGAAATGTTGATGTGAAGTGGGTGAAGATTACATTCCGCAAAGTGGAGCACTCATCCCTGAATGCGGAAAGGAGGGCCTTTATCTATAATTGTCTGTTCTTTGCTATCGGCTTATTGTCTCATTTGAACCAAGCTCCTCTGCTTGCCAGTTCCTAGAGCCTGGACCTTTTCATGTTCTGCTCTCTGGTCATCTCTCCTAATTTCTGATGATGCTTTGCTGCAAAGCTTGGTACACCTCACCCTTCCCTTTGGGCCCCTGTGCGCTCCTTTGTTCTTGGAGCAAGAAGACTTCAAGGATTGTATTGTGAACTTCTTTTTCCATGGCCTTCCACCAGAGAATGGCTACGGCTCCCAGGTGCTCACTTCACGAGCCAGGTCTTTGCTTTTATGAGTGTGAGAGAGGCGTGCTCCGCTGTTAATTATATTCTTATGCACATTGAGTCTTCAAAAAACATTTTTACTATACAAAAAACAACACTACTACTGACTCAGTCTGTTTTATGTAAACTGTGTTAAACCCAGGACTCATAATGACATAAAGGACAAAAAATGAGTAGATCTAAGAACTTTAACCCTGTATAAGATGGCTAGGAAGCCGGGCGTTTGGTGGGGCAAATTCTCCAGCCACAATTCAAAGTTAGCCCATAGTCAGGCAAGAACTGTTTCTCTAGGATAGCTTTGTCTACCCCTTAATAATACAGATTTCAGTTGGAAGGCTACTTTGGAAAATGTTTGGTGTCAACTAGTAGTATCAGCAAATCAGCAGAATCAAGAAACCTCTTAGTAAATGATCAGAAAAAACTATTTAGTAACATCAGAAAGTATGTTATGATTAAAGTAGGAAGAAAACAACAAACACTGGATCCGTCACTGCAAAGATATAGCATTGCAAAGTATCATTCCCATTCTACGTGGAGAGTCCATTAATTCCTGTGCAGTGCTCACAAGTCGCCCTGGAGGCTTCTTCCCACTCCATTAGCACAGCATACCCCCCAGCTCCAATCAACCTCTTGCCTTCAGGCAGGGTCGGGGGCTGGATGGGAGTCAGTCACCTTGTGCAGCCAGGAGCCTTTGAGGCCCAAAAATTCACAGAGTTCCTGGGATGGTGTGTCTGGCTTGACCAATTGCAAATTAGCAGAATAAGACGGATTCATGCTCAGCTGACAACACCTAGACCGCCAAGATTTCAGGCCTGGGTTGTGCCAAAGACAACACCCTTTCAGCCACACAACCTATATGACGTAGCTCGCTGTCCATGTAGGTAAGTGCTGCAGAACCATACATAGGGGTAGTAAGCACAATATAAATCCTTCAATACAAAACAACAGAAACATTTGGTTCTACCCCTTGAAAGCTGACTTTTAACTGCAAGAACATGGTGCCAGAAAGAAACCGATATGAGGTGCACCACTGTGCATTATAAGGCCGAGTGTTGTCATGGAGGCAAGTCTATTACTTGCAGTGCAGTCTTAATATTGTGCAAGGTTTTACAAATGTATTCTCCCCCAGAATAATTTGACAAGAAACATATGTGAGATAATCAAACCATTTAATATACGCAAGAGTTACTTTACTTATTGCAAAGTCATGTTATTTTCAAATTTGTATTTACATTATTCTCTCTATTTTTTAAATGTCAACAGTATTGGCATCTGCTGTAGGCGTGAACTCTAGAGCATTCCATAGCATATTCCTGAACACTGTGCGGTTAGCCATTAGCAAGTGGAGTATATCCTGATCGCCAGGCCCTGATCAATGGTAAACACGACCCAATTGGTCTTTGCCACCATAAATGTAACTTTTCTTTCTACCTTGGTGCATATGTGCAGTTAGACACCTAAGCCATTGGGGAGTACCACTGATTAAGCACATCAATCATTTTTTCATTGCCTTACATAAAATATGTCTTTAGTTTTTCCTCATCACGTAAAACAATAAAAACTAACCAACGGGCCCTTTTTAGGTAAGCGCACATAGCTCCCTGACGTGAAAGACAGGTATTGGAATGCCACTCTTTGTGGCTATAATATGAGGACTGTTGTCCATAGTTTTGTAGCAGAATTAGCTATTAGCAAAAACAGCAGGTTATGGACCCACAAGAATTATCCTTAGGTCAGCATTTCTAGACAGACTGCACCTATGAAGACTCAGACTGGGAACATGACATGGCCATCTCGCATGATTTTCTACAGGTTACCAATATTATGTTCCCAAACGTACAAGCAGGAGCAAACTAAACAAGACACACATTCACAATAACATGTGATTGATTACAGCCATACTGCAGGGAAAACAGAGGTCCTCAGGCACAGCTCAGAATTTTGATAAAAGAAAACACACAAAAAACTTCTTTTTACTTCAATGTAAGCAGACTTCAGAAAGACATCTATAAAGAAGAAATACATCAGTTCTACTAGTAGGTGGTAGCGCAAAAGAAAGTTGCAACGAAAGAAAATAGTAGCGATCAGGACCACTAGAACGCATTGCTGTCTGTAATCGGATACAGTCTATGCATAGCTGCCATGGTTTCAGATTACTTATGTGTGACATTTTAAGAATTTCAGTGTAATTATGAGTGACATTCAACGACTATGAGTGACACTTTCTTGCAAGCAAAAATCAAGCAACAGAGAAGAGGGAGATAAATAATTTCAGAAATGATACCCATTTGAGCAATGAGAAACTTCAAGATCATCTCAAAACGGCTGCAAAGCACCAGAAATGGCAGGCCAGTCCTCCTCAACAGGTGCCAAAGCCAAAAGCAATACCACATCCTTCTTCAGCTTTCTGCCACGCACATACTCCTTCAAAACACTAACTCTCCTGTTCAAAAATCACTCATATACTAGCATTTAAAAGGGAGAGTCTCTGCACTTTTCAGCAGTGTTGTAATACATTTAATGGGAGAACAGCGGCACTTTGGAAAAGCCAATTGGTACTGTGGATAATAAGTACCAGCACTTTTTGTATCTTTTCATTTAAAGTACTGTCTGCACCATTTCATAGATATACGCATCTCCTCCAACTGCAGACATCACTCTATAAGGATTGAGGGCCTCTTCTGGACAGGCCACTAACCAACTTTCTGGAGTACGGGGTTCTGCTAAATTGCCAATCCCCTGTACTGGTGCTGGCATAGCTCTGATAGCAGCAGTTGCTGGACTACTCTTGACTTTGGGTGCTCAGTGAAGCATTAAAGAGTTGGCAGTCTGCAGAATCCTTGTTTTCAGATGCCAGTTGAGGTCATCGACAAGTTACAGGCTCTGGTCTGTTAGGCTTTTTCAAGATAGTACAGCCTAGACCATTCCCGGAACACACAGGGAGCCTGGGCAGCGCATGGCTGCCAAGGTTTCAGCTTGCTTATGAGTGACATTTTCATTTTTTCAGTGTACTTATGAGTGGCATTCAAAAACTATTAGTGAGAGCTTCTCGTGAGCAAAATAAAGTAATGAAGACCAGAGAAACATATAAATATCAGAATTTACACCCATTCGTGCAACCAAAAACTCTCATTTAGTGTAACAGTCGGTAGAAAATTAGAAAAAGATAATCACAAAATGTCAGTATCTTCTACCTCATTAGTTCATCCTGCAAACAGTAGGAAAACGCGCTTTAGAGCTTCGCGTATTGATACCTGACTGATACGTAAAATGAACGAAATCTGAAAAGTCATGTTAAAAGTGAATACAAATGGCTTTAGGTGTACATGAACAAATGTTAATATCCGGTATATTTTTTCAATACTTGCAATCCTTCCTACCTTGAAAAGTGAGGACCCGACCGACCTGAGAGGAACAAGCAGCTGCATTCTGGCATCGGCCCCATAGATAGAAAAGCACTGTATGAGATAGACGACGGCTGGTGAAGGGCCGTTCTCATGACTTTCCTTTCTGCCTGGACTGAGAGTCCTGGCCCACATCGAACTAGAGGGGCACCGGGCACTGTGGCAGGGCCTTATCAGTGCATCCATTGGAACAAAGAAAGCCAAACAGTGAGAACAGTTGGAATGGGCACAGCACAGTTCCAGAACACGGGAATCTCTGTGGGGGACAGAGCTGGTGAGGCAGCAGGGGCACAGCAGGACTTAAAACATTCCTGCTAGGTGTCAGAGTGAGCCCGATATCTCTCAGAGCAGCAATGAGGGCCCGAAATTAAATACATTCTCGTCAGTTTTAAATAAATAAATAAACTGTCATGTGAACGGAGCCTACCTAATCCTCTGCAGCAGTTACCACCCTCAGCCTGGAGAGCAGAAAGCCGAGCTACAGGGTCAATGTCTGACAGGCTCTAAAGTTTTAAAACTACGAATACCTCCGTGAGCCACACAGCAGCCTTGACTCTGTGATAACACTGTTGGTCTAAAATGCAACCTCACGTTTCCAACCAGTTCCCGTCCCGAAACAGGGCAGTGGTGATAAAGCATTGTACTGGCTACCGTTCAAATGAAATTAACAAATTTGAAACCTTCCAAGTGCTCCCACCGCGGCCCGCCCACCTCAGGAGTAACTAACTTAACTTCCAGCACCATTTAATGTATGAGGTGAGAGCAGGCGCCAAGAGCATAGCTTTAAAACTATGTCCCAGACAGACCCTGCTCTCTCCGAATGCACTCCGGTATTGATTGATTTAAAGACTAGAGAGCCTGCTCAGGGGCGGCACCGCACTATTCCTTAAGAGCCTCTGCCAGCCTCACGGGCCCCGGCCGGGGCCCCCGCACCAGTCCTCATGAGCCTCAGGTCCCCGTCCGGGACCCAGACAACATTTATAAGTGCCTCAATCATGGGCCCCGGCCGGGGCCCCTACACCATTTCCAAGACTCTCAGGGCCCCCGCACAATTTTGGCAGAGCCTTCTTGCGCGGCAGCACCACCATTCAATTTATTAAAGAGGACCCGCACGGGAATGCCGGGCGTGCACAGTGCGCACAGTCCATTCAAATCAATGATGTATTACAGTGAGAGGCCCGGGGCCCCCTGGAGCGCGGGGCCCCACCACAACGCGGGGGCTGCGTGGGCTTGTGCTACGCCCCTGTCACTGCTGCCTGACACTCCTCACCACCAAGTGCTGCTGCTCCTATCCCCTGGGCCCAGACACTGCTGCCTGACACTTCTCACCACCTACTGCTGCTGCACCTGTCTCATGGACCCAGTGATGGAGAGAACTGAGAATATCAGGGCCAGTCCCTTCACCACAGAGGAGCTGGAGGTCCTAGTAGATGAGATGCTCACACAGTATGGGAGGCTATATGGTGCTCCAGATGTCATGGTAAGTGTTTCATATTGGTAGTGAGAGTGCAGGGAGTGCACACATGAAGTTGCACAGTATGACTGCACAAGGTGGTGTGCAACATGGGGGTATCATCATCTTGATTAAGTATGGGCGAAATTTGCGAATTCGCGGTCCACGAATTCGTGCGAAAGCGAACTCGCAATTCGCAAAATCCGTAAATGTGTGCAAATTTGCGAATTTCTTTTGTATTTGCGTTTGCAAGGGTTTTTGCAAGTTCGCAAGGGTTTTTTACAAGTTCGGGAACGCGAACTTACTTGTGTGGTCACAACGGTCACGACCATGTTGTTTCTACGAGTCCAGCCTGTTTGCGACCCTGTGGTTCATCGCAGCCACCCTCCGGTTCATCACTGCCACCCTCTGTTTCACCAATGCCACCCTCTGGTTCATCACTATCACCCTCTGGTTCACCACTTCCACCCTCTGGTTCATCACACCACCCTCTGGTTCACCACTGCCACACTCAGGTTCACCACTGTCACTCTCTGGTTCACCACTGTCACCCTCTGGTTCACCACTACCACCCTCTGGTTCACCACTGCCACCCTTTGGTTCATCACAGCACCCTCTGGTTCACCACTGCCACCCTCTGGTTCAAGACTGCCACCCTCTGGTTGATCACTGCCATCCTCTGGTTTATCACAGCACCCTGTGGTTCACCACTGCCACCCTCTGGATCATCACTGCCACCCTCTGGTTCATCACTGCCACCCTCTGGTTTGCCACTGCCAACCTCTGGATCATCACTGCCACCCTCTGGTTCATCACTGCCAACCTCTGGCTTGCCACTGCCACCCTCTGGATCATCACTGTCACCCTCTGGTTCACCACTTCTACCCTCTGGTTTATCACTGCTATCCTCTGGTTCATCACCTTGTGGTTCACCACTGCCAACCTCTGGTTCATCACTGCCACGCTCTGGTTCATTACTGCCACCCTCTGGTTCGCCACTGCCACCCTCTGGATCATCACTGCCACCCTCTGGTTCATTACTGCCACCCTCTGGTTCGCCACTGCCACCTTCTGGATCATCACTGCCACCCTCTGGTTTGCCACTGCCACCCTGTGGATCATCACTGCCACCCTCTGGTTCACCACTGCCATCCTCTGGTTCATCACCTTGTGGGTCACCACTGCCACCCTCTGGTTCATCATTGCCACCCTCTGGTTCATTACTGCCACCCTCTGGTTCGCCACTGCCACCCTCTGGATTATCACTGCCACCCTCTGGTCCATCACTGCCACCCTTTGGTTTGCCACTGTCACCCTTTGGATCATCACTGCCACCCTCTGGTTCACCACTGCCACCCTCTGGTTCATCACTGACACCCTCTGGTTCATCACTGCCACCCGCTGGTTTAAGGCTGCCACCCTCTGGGTGATCACAGATATCCTCTGGTTTATCACCTTGTGGTTCACCACTGCCATCCTCTGGTTGATCACTGCCACCCTCTGGTTGATCACTGCCACCCTCTGGTTCAAGGCTTCCACCCTCTGGTTGATCACTGCCATCCTCTGGTTCATCCCTGCCACCCTCTGGTTCCGCACTGGCACCCTTTGGTTCACCAGTGCCACCCTCTGGTTCATCACTGCCACCCTCTGTTTGAACACTGCCACTTGCTGGTTCAAGACTGCCACCTTCTGGTTGATCACTGCCATCCTCTGGTTCATCACAGTACCCTCTGGTTCACCACTGCCACCCTCTGGTTCAAGACAGCCACCCTCTGGTTCATCACTGCTATCCTCTGGTTCATCACCCTCTGGTTCACCACTGCCAACCTCTGGTTCATCACTGCCACCCTCTGGTTCATCACCATCACCCTCTGGTTCACCACTGCCACCCTCTGGTTCATCACAGCACCCTCTGGTTCATTACTGCCACTCTCTGGTTCACCACTGTCACTCTCTGGTTCACCACTGTCACCCTCTGGTTCACCACTACCACCCTCTGGTTCACCACTGCCACCCTCTGGTTGAAGACTGCCACCCTTTGGTTCACCACTGCCACCCTCTGGTTCAAGACTGCCACCCTCTGGTCGATCACTGCCGTCCTCTGGTTCATCACAACACCCTATGGTTTGCCACCGCCACCCTCTGGATCATCACTGCCACGCTCTGGTTCATCACTTCCACCCTCTGGTTTGCCACTGCCACCCTCTGGATCATCACTGCCACCCTCTGGTTCACCACTGCCACCCTCTGGTTCATCACTGCTAACCTCTGGTTCATTACCTTGTGGTTTACCACTGCCACCCTCTGGTTCATCACTGCCACCCTCTGGTTCATCACTGCCACCCTCTGGTTTGCCACTGCCAACCTCTGGATCATCACTGCCACCCTCTGGTTCATCACTGCCAACCTCTGGCTTGCCACTGCCACCCTCTGGATCATCACTGTCACCCTCTGGTTCACCACTTCTACCCTCTGGTTTATCACTGCTATCCTCTGGTTCATCACCTTGTGGTTCACCACTGCCAACCTCTGGTTCATCACTGCCACGCTCTGGTTCATTACTGCCACCCTCTGGTTCGCCACTGCCACCCTCTGGATCATCACTGCCACCCTCTGGTTCATTACTGCCACCCTCTGGTTCGCCACTGCCACCTTCTGGATCATCACTGCCACCCTCTGGTTTGCCACTGCCACCCTGTGGATCATCACTGCCACCCTCTGGTTCACCACTGCCATCCTCTGGTTCATCACCTTGTGGGTCACCACTGCCACCCTCTGGTTCATCATTGCCACCCTCTGGTTCATTACTGCCACCCTCTGGTTCGCCACTGCTACCCTCTGGATTATCACTGCCACCCTCTGGTTCATCACTGCCACCCTTTGGTTTGCCACTGTCACCCTTTGGATCATCACTGCCACCCTCTGGTTCACCACTGCCACCCTCTGGTTCATCACTGACACCCTCTGGTTCATCACTGCCACCCGCTGGTTTAAGGCTGCCACCCTCTGGTTCATCACTGCTATCCTCTGATTCATCACCCTCTCGTTTACCATTGCCACCCTCTGGTTCATCACTTCCACCCTCTGGTTTGCCACTGCCACCCTCTGGATCACCACTGCCACCCTCTGGTTCACCACTGCCACCCTCTGGTTCATCACTGCTATCTTCTGGTTCATCACCTTGTGGTTCACCACTGCCACCCTCTGGTTCATCACTGCTATCTTCTGGTTCATCACCTTGTGGTTCACCACTGCCACCCTCCGGTTCATCACTGCCATCTTCTGGTTCATTACTGGCAACCTGTGGTTCATTACTGCCACCCTCTGGTTTGCCACTGCCAACCTCTGGATCATCACTGACACCCTCTGGTTGATCACTGCCACCCTCTGGTTCAAGGCTGCCACCCTCTGGTGGATCACTGGCATCCTCTGGTTCACCACTACCACCTTCTGATTCATCACTGCCACCCTCTGTTGATCACTGCCATCCTCTGGTTCAAGGCTGCCACCCTCTGGTTGATCACTGGCATCCTCTGGTTAACTGTGCCACCCTCTGGTTCACCACTGCCACCCTCTGGTTCATTACTGCCACCCATCTGGTTCGCCACTGCCACCCTCTGGATCATCACTGCCACCCTCTGGTTGATCACTACAACCCTCGGGTTGATCACTGCCACCCTCTGGTTCAAGGCTGCCACCCTCTGGTTTGCCACTGCCTCCCTCTGGATCATCACTGTGCCCTTCTGGTTTATCACAGCACCCTCTGGTTTATTACTGCCACTCTCTGGTTCACCACTGTCACTCTCTGGTTCACCACTGTCACCCTCTGGTTCACCACTACCACCCTCTGGTTCACCACTGCCACCCTTTGGTTGAAGACTGCCACCCTTTGGTTCACCACTGCCACCCTCTGGTTCAAGACTGCCACCCTCCGGTCGATCACTGCCGTCCTCTGGTTCATCACAACACCCTATGGTTTGCCACCGCCACCCTCTGGATCATCACTGCCACGCTCTGGTTCATCACTTCCACCCTCTGGTTTGCCACTGCCACCCTCTGGATCATCACTGCCACCCTCTGGTTCACCACTGCCACCCTCTGGTTCATCACTGCTATCTTCTGGTTCATCACCTTGTGGTTCACCACTGCCACCCTCTGGTTCATCACTGCCATCTTCTGGTTCATTACTGGCAACCTGTGGTTCATTACTGCCACCCACTGGTTTGCCACTGCCAACCTCTGGATCATCACTGACACCCTCTGGTTGATCACTGCCACCCTCTGGTTCAAGGCTGCCACCCTCTGGTTGATCACTGGCATCCTCTGGTTCACCACTGCCACCTTCTGGTTCATCACTGCCACCCTCTGTTGATCACTGCCATCCTCTGGTTCAAGGCTGCCACCCTCTGGTTGATCACTGGCATCCTCTGGTTAACCGTGCCACCCTCTGGTTCACCACTGCCACCCTCTGGTTCATTACTGCCACCCATCTGGTTTGCCACTGCCACCCTCTGGATCATCACTGCCACCCTCTGGTTGATCACTACAACCCTCGGGTTGATCACTGCCACGCTCTGGTTCAAGGCTGCCACCCTCTGGTTTGCCACTGCCTCCCTCTGGATTATCACTGTGCCCCTCTGGTTTATCACAGCACCCTCTGGTTCACCACTACCACCCTCTTGTTCACCAGTGTAGATTATGGGGGAAAGCAAAGCACACCTTCCATGCCTCAACTGAGAGGAATTCATTTGGGGCTGGTTAATGTGTCATGGAATTTGAGCTTCAAGTCTGGCACCTGCTTCCTTAGCTGTAAGTGCTTCCTGTTGCAGTTAAATTCTTTTTTACAGGAGCATTGTACCATACTTGTAACTATTCTATGACCCTGCTTTGAGAGTCAGAGCAGGGTCAGAACATAGTTGCAAGTAGGCAACTGAACTCTGGAGGGCCCCCCCAGGAAGCACTACAGGGAATGGTTACAAATTAGCTTGAACTTTTGCACCTGCTAAGTGCTTTCAGTTTTGCAAAATGTGTTTTTCGGGGCGCGAATTCGCTCGAAATCGAACTTGCAATCCGCGAATTCGTGCGAATTTGCGGATTTCTTTTTTTTGCATGTTCGCCCAGTTTTTTGCTTATTCGCGGACCGCTTGCAGCGCACCGACCGCGAGGTTGCCCATGCGGTCGTACATGGGCGCGGCCATCTTGTGCTGGTTGCGTATTTCCGTTTCCAGGCGCTATTGACAATATTGCGTTGTGTGCGGCGCGCTATTACGAGTTTGCGCGTGTTTTTGCGTACTTGCGGGGGAAAAATTGCGCAAACGTACCCACGCAATCCTCAATTGGCGCGGCCATCTTGTTTTTCATTCATTGCTATGGTTCCGTGCATGCTTTCTAATCCTCCTTTCATCTGTGCAATCCTTTGTTTCTTTGAACTTTGTTTGATCTTTCCAACTCTATATCTATCCCTCTTTTTTTCAAGATCTATATTTTGTGTTTTTTCAACTTTTCGTTACATTTGAAGCTACTTTTTTAAACTTTTTTTTCTTTACTTTTTCCCTATTCTTTCCTTTTTTTTCTTTCTGCTGTACAGGACCATGGCAAAGGGAGCTGGGAAGGAGAAGGGAAAGGGTCCCGCACCCCGTATCCGGCACCCATTAGGGCGATTGTGGGGGGAGCTAGTCACAGCCCGGGAGATCTTCAGCACGGAGGAGGTGGCCGCACTGGTTTACTATGTGCAGCGCCGCCTCCCCAAGACCATCGCGGCAGGCGGCAGGATCACTAGCGGGTACGGGCTCCGGGAGCGTCGAAAGCTGTGGGACAAGGTGTGCCGGGCCATGTATAAACACTCTCGGGTCCGGCGCACCTACAACCAGGCCACGCACCGGTGGTCCGACCTTCTTGACCACGAACATGACCTGCTCAACCTGCTAGGCGTCGAGATCCTTGGTGAGGAGTAGTAGCTATTTAATCACTGCCACCTTCTGGTTCATTACTGCCACCCTCTGGTTCATTACTGCCACCCTCAGGGTCGCAACTGCCACCCTCTGGATCATCACTGCCACCCTCTAGTTGATCACTACAACCCTCTGGTTGATCACTGCCACCCTCTGGTTCAAGGCTGCCACCCTCTGGTTGATCACTGGCATCCTCTGGTTCACCACTGCCACCCTCTAGTTCATCACTGCCACCCTCTGGTTCATCACTGCCATCCTCTGGTTCATCACTGCCATCCTCTGGTTCAAGGCTGGCACCCTCTGGTTGATCACTGGCATCCTCTGGTTCATTCCTGCCACCCTCTGGTTCACCACTGCCACCCTGTGGTTCATCACTGCCACCCTCTGGTTCATCCCTGCCACCCTCTGGTTTGCCACTACCACCCTCTGGATCATCACTATCCCCCTCTGGTTTATCACAGCACCCTTTGGTTCACCACTACCATCCTCTTGTTCACCACTGTAGATTATGGAGGAAAGCAAAGCACACCTTCCCAGCATCAACTGAAATGAATTCATTTGGGGCTGGTTAATGTGTTACTGAATTTGAGCTTCAAGTCTGGCACCTGCTTCCTTAGCTGTAAGTGCTTCCTGTTGCAGTTTAATTTTTTTTACAGGAGCATTGTACCATACTTGTAACTATTCTCTGACCCTGCTTTGAGAGTCAGAGCAGGGTCAGAGAATAGTTGCAAGTAGGCAACTGAACACTGGAGGGGCCCCTCAGAAAGCACTACAGGGAATGGTTACAAATTAGCTTGAACTTTTGCACCTGCTAAGTGCTTTCAGTTTGGCAAAATTCATTTTTCTGCAATTTCGCGAGATTCGCGGGGCGCGAATTGGCTCGAAATCGAACTTGCAATCCGCGAATTCGTGCAAATTTGTGGAGTTCTTTTTTTTTTTTCGTGTTCGCCCGGTTTTTTGCTTATTCGCGGACCGCTTGCAGCGCATCGACCGCGAGGTTGCCCATGCGGTCGTACATGGGCACGGTCATCTTGTGCGCGTTGCGTATTTCCATTTCCGGGCGCTATTGACAATGTTGAGTTGTGTGCGGCGCGCTATTACGAGTTTGCGCGTGTTTTTGCGTATTCGCAGGGGAATAATCGCGCAAACTTACCCAATCAGTCCTCAATGGGCGCGCCCATCTTGTTTTTCATTCATTGCTATGGTTCTGTGCTTGCTTTCTAATCCTCCTTTCATCTGTACAATCCTTTGTTTCTTTGGACTTTTTTTTATCTTTTCTACTCTATATCTATCCCCCTTTATTTCTAGATCTATATTTTGTGTTTTTTTCAACTTTTCGTTACATTTAAAGCTACTTTTCAAAACTTTTTTTTTCTTGACTTTTTCCCTATTCTTTCCTTTTTTTTTCTTTCTGCTGTACAGGACCATGGCACAGGGAGCCGGGAAGGAGAAGGGGAAGGGTCCCGCACCCTGTACCCGGCTCCCATTAGGGAAATTGCGGGGGGAGCTAGTAACAGCCCGGGAGATCTTCAGCGTGGGGGAAGTGGTCGCACTGGTTTACTATGTACAGCACCGCCTCCCCAAGACCATCGCAGCAGGCGGCAGGATCGCCAGCGGGTACTGGCTCCGGGAGCGTCGGAAGCTGTGGGACAAGGTTTGCCGGGCCATGTATAAACACTCTCGGGTCCGGCGCACCTACAACCAGGCCACACACCGGTGGTCCGACCTCCTGGACCGCAAACATGACCGGCTCGACCTGCTAGACGTCGAGATCCCCGGGCTTGGTGAGTAGGAGTAGCTATTTAATCACTACTCTGTTTTCTCCAGCTCTATGTGTTATCATATTGCAAATGTCTGCTTTTTCCGAAGAGCAATAGTGCTGCCGATTAGATTGTAGGTAAATTATGTTTCAAAATGTTCTGTGATAGCATTTCAGGTGCACTGCTCTCTTGCTCAGTGGTGGGGCTACTTTGCTTATTTGCTTTCGATTATTTTTTTGCTCATTTAATTGGCCTGAATAATTATGTATGAGTGTACTTTACAGAACTGCGTAATGCTAGACACTAAGGGGCAGATTTACAATTACTGGCGCATCCCTGCAAATTAGCAGGGATGCGCCAGTAATTGTGTGCCATGCCTCCACCACCCATGGTGCCCCGCATTTACAATGCGGCGCACCATGGGGCAAAAACGACACAGAAGCGTCACGCATTTGTGCCCTAAAGGCAGCGCATTGCTGGAGTTACGTCACAACCACGACGCAGCTCCAGCAATGCTCTGGGGTGCCCTATCTCCCCAATGCTGCATCAAGCCGTACGTCTGCTTCAAGCAGGCGCAGGGTTTTGAGTGACGCAGCATTGGCCTGAAAGTGACGGAGTGAAATCTTGTAGATTTCACTCAGCCACTTTTAGGATGCGTTCCTGCGCAAGAACGCACTCCCTTGCACCAGAACGCCCCCTGATGGCTCAGGGCTTTACAACGTGATGCATCTCCCAGATGCGTCATGTTGTTAATATACCCGCACCATGGCGCCTCTTTAGCGCTGCCGCTGCGTCACAAAAGTCACGCAACGACAGAGCAAAAGAGCTGCAAGAGACTTGTAAATCTGCCCCTAGAGATTCAAGTACAGTCCGTCCTTTGTACACCTGCCACTAAGAAGAGATAGTGGTGGTGGATTGATAGTTTGAGTATTTTAATGACTGGTTATGTAGTAGGAAACTTACTTTGTAGTGTTCTCACTGGTCTGCAATCATGATGGACTTTGTCTGTCACTTCGCGTGCTGCGGAGTGCTGCCTGCCAGTCCTAGTCGAACCTTTTTGTAGTTGGTTTAGTGAGTTACATAACTTTCCAAGTCGACGCTCCGCGAATCCAGCAATGCTAATATCCTAGTAGAGCACATCAGATAGGTCAATAAATGTAGTGCAATTGCTGTCTATTTGCTATTTCCCCGAAAAAATGTATTATTGTTCTTTTGAAATGTTTGATTTGGTTGACAACAATCATCCATGTTTGGGTCTTTCTTTCATGTTGTACTTCAGCTTCCCCCAGGGGCAAGAGGACAGAGGAGGAGGTAGCGGCGCCCGCGGACGAGGACCAGGAAGGCTAGGATCGGTCACACGAGGGCTCCTCTGCTGGCCCCAGTAAGTTTTCATGTTAATATTATTAATTATACTTCCCTATCTTTTAGAGTACCTATTTTTTACTAACGTTCCTCATTCAATTTTTCCTACATAGTCTTTGATCTTCTTGTAGACTGTTTCTAAATTCTTATCCTGCCTCTGCTATGACTCCCTGTGGTACTACTAGATTATTATTCTTAGTCTGTCTGTGTAGCTAACTAAGCTTGCACAGTTGGCAAAAGGTGTTAAACGAAACTCCCATTCTATTCAGCAATAGCTCTATGCACTGAGTGCAGTCCTCTGGGTTGTCCATAATGTCTTTTTGAGGTCTTCTAAATGTTTATGCTTTGAAAATTCCCAAAAATAAACCGTCAATGACCACCAAGAAAGAATAAGATACTAGTTTACTTTCTGATTGGATAGGAGGACAATCCATACTACTATTGTTGCAGGGACAATTCTGCACAAACAGAACTATGAACACTAAATAGTGCATTGTTTATCAATTATAATAGGTGCAGTTAAACTTTCCACATACCTCAGTCATAACAGAATTTGAACCCCCAATCTCCTTACTGACTAGCTAGTGTGACAGAGTCATTTAGCTCCCTAATTCATCAATGATTGATCACCAATGATGATTATCCAACCCAGGACATAAGACTACGGAGTCAGAGTCCAGAACTGTCAGAGCCACGGACTCATGCTTGCAAATTGCAAACCCTTTTGCTCACTCACTCATGACTAAAAAAAACACAGAGTCTATGTAAGTTTTAAAGCTTTATTAAAAGTAAAAACATTTATTAAAATCAAGTTCATCATACAACATAAATGGTGGATTGAAAATGGAAAAGTGCCTAGTGATTTCACACATTAATTGTGGGCGAGCCCTCACCTGGTTCGAACTTTAAATCTTCTTTTGTGGTGCTGAATCGTTGCTGACTCCTTCCTAGTGATGATGATCTGATGTTGCGCTTGTTCTTAGAAGGGAAGCTTCTGTCTGTTATGAGAAAAACAGTGCATGTTAAAAAGCAAGCATTCATCAGTTGTGCCAAAAAGTGTAGCAAGACAAGCAACACCCTTCCCTGAAAGAAAGTGCAATTTTTAGTTTTGACTAGACAGTCACAAATTATTACATTTGTTTGTGTAGTCGTAGTGACATTTTTTCATTCCTAGACAAAATACTAGGGAGTGGTGTATATGGCATCTAAGAATCTGAAATTTATTTTCTAGGCGGAACATCGGCACTACCATCCACCGGTGCCGGGGCCAGCACGTAGGTGGCACTCCTGGAGCGGAGGCGGTGCAACAGCCAGCGGAAGCTGCTGTGGGGGATGCCACAGTAGTGGCGGAAAGTGGTAAGCTATTATATTCCTTACTTATTGAGATAGCAGACTGCAGAGTGTGCTCTCTGCACGGGTGTATATAATGTACAGTACAAGTATACTATACTGTTAAGAAGGCTTACAAATTTAGAACTAAGTTTTTATTAACCAGGTAGTAGCCTCCTCTAAATTGACTTCAACTCAGCTGTGAAAGTTTTTTCGAGAATGCAACTCAGATCAGAGATGAACTTAATGGATGGGATGAACGAAAAGGTAAAGAAGGGTGTAAGTAAGTGTGGAAGGATGAGCGAGTTAAAAGTAATGATGACTGGCAAAGAATGATACGTGTTTTTGAATGCTGCCCGAGGTGGCTGGGAATGTGATGCATGGTCGGTTGAAGGATGAAGCAAGGATAGGTGGAAGGAGAAAGGAAAGAGGACTGCCTGGGTGGGTGAAACAGAAACTGTATGTGTGCGCAATATATCCTTTGGTTGAAATTCAAATGCAAGTCAAGCACGGATGCATGGCTTGCGGTTTTTAAAATAAAATGAAAATGTTGTTTTCCCGTGAGAAAAAGTAAGGTTTGTCCACTTGAGACATTAAGAAATATGATTGACATTTACTTTGAATGGATGGATGCCTGGATCATGGTACTATCTGACTCATAGATAGCATATGTGTATGTAGAGAGAGTAGACGGTCACTGAATGAACTAAGAGTTACTTTGAAGAGCATGTAACACCGCACCCGCACGTCCGTTCCAGTGTAGGAAAGGCAAGAAAAAGAAGTTGTAATTTTTCCGAATATTACCATGAATAGTAGCAGTACTTTGTATTGCAAGCACAGCATATATCCGGCGATTACGGGGGCCATTCACTACCTCTGTTAATAATTTTAGTACAACTCTGCCATTCATGTGTGGCCTATCAGTGTTCACTCAATAAAAAACAAAGCACCTAAAGTCATCCCATATGTAATCAAATACATATCCTGTGAAGGGATAGATAATCATATTATTTATCTTCATCATTTTCCTTTTCTAGTAGTCATTGGCACTGTAGGGTGAAAGTTAAATTAATTAAGCAGTAGCCCTTGTAACAGAGTATTCTCAGTGCCACCCGTAATAGAAAAGTAAGAGTTCACCACCTGCATGTACTGGACTGGTATAGTAACGCAAACCTGTGTCATCATGGCGTGCGTCTGGTTGTCTCGGGTGCAAGTTGACTGCGCTGGCATTATGCCGGCTTCCAGAAGTTTACGCACCAATTTCGCTAAACAAGAGAGAAGAAGAAGAATAAGACTGGTGTACTGTCATAGTCAACTCTAATGTACTGAGTCCAAAGTGCTCATAGAATTGATTCCTGTAACTCCCACTAATGTTAGAGCAAGGCTGAAGAAGTGGGAGGTTAGATAGACACAGGCCATAAATGTTATGTACTGTGCTTGCAAGTTGCTAGTTCTACTGTGACACAACTTCTGCTGAAATATTTTGTGTTAATATTAAAGAGCATTGGTTACATACTATGGGGCATATTACCAAGCAATAGGGATAATTATCGCTATTGCTTGGTTAGAGACAAAAATTTACCGCTGAGCTGCGGCGATTTTTACCTCAAATAAACCTTGGTATTACCAAGGTTTACCGCAAACGCGATAAAAATCGCCGCAATGCATGAATATCGCTGAAAAGTCAGCGATATTCATGCATTACCGAGCTAATGCTCTTAGCCATGTTATCCACCTCCCATTGGATAACATGGCTAAGAACTGCTCAGGGCAGGTGTTAGCTTTTGGAGATATTCGCGCTTAGCGCGAATATCTCCAAAAGTTGGTAATAGGAGATAGAGATGTTAGCGACTGTTTTCAGTCGCTAACATCTTGGCACGCCCACTTTGCATGTCATTAGTGATAAATATCACTGACATGCAAAGTGGGGCCCAAGATGGTCGCTATCTCCTACTAGCTGTCGCTAACTGGTGTTAGCGACAGCTAGGTAATAGGGAGATAATTTTATCTCCGCTTTCCTGCCTTTTAAAGCCAAAAAAGCGGAGATAAACCCCCTTGATAATATGCCCCCTTGTTTTTCTTTCTTCATATAGAAGCTCCTTCTAAACAGTCATGGAAGGAGCTGGCTAGACGGGCCAGGCAACGGAAACTGGAGGCAACGGTCGCCAAATATCGGCGGCTGGTGGCCCAGGAGGAGGAGGACACGCAGTTGCAGACCACCACAACCTCCACAGGGACAGCTGCATCCTCCTCCGCGCTCCCTGGGTCAGCCAGTCAGCGCAGGCCTCCAGCAGTACAGAGCTGTGGTACCGCAGCCACCGCCCACCGCCAAGCAGCCCAAAAATCAGCTGCCCCCCACAGCAGGTGCAAGGCACGCGTGCACGGCCTAACCCTCAGGGTGTCCTACCTTGAGCAGGAGCAGAAGAAACTGAGAATCCTGCTCAAGAACCTCCGCAAGGAGCATGACCACCTGAGCCAAAAAGTACGCCACCGGCGGCATTAGAGAAGGTGAGACGGTCCCTTGCCCCTTTTTTAAAGGGGGTGGAAATTGAGAGTTGGGTTTTTTGCACTTTGCGGACTTTGTATTTCACGGACATTCTTTGGGGTTAGGTAGGGGGGTGGGTCGGGTCTTGCGGGATAGGTTATTTTTGTTAGGGATATAAATAATTATTTCTTTCAACTTAAACATAGCATACATGTTTTTACTGCTGTGGAGGCTGGAGGAGGGGTTTAACTGTAAGTTTGTTTTCCTGAAACTTAAGTGGCTTCTTGATTCAAATTGTTTAAGTAATTGCCCAAATGTTTACAAAAGTAAGTGTCTCTCACAGAGCTAGTGAATTCAATTGTCCTAGGACTTTACTAGTACTACCGCTACTCTCTCGTCTCTCATACTACTCCATTATTCTTCCTCCCCCCAAACGCTTATCTTACCTGTAATTCGTGTTTGAAAATAGGGCTAGGAACAGGGCTGGCTGCATGGCAAATAGCGATTAAGGTTGGCAATCCTGGGTGGTTGAAATGGCATCATTGCGGTAGAACTAGTGGTGGTACACAGTGGCAGTTGCAGCATATGAAAAAAAAGAAATTGAAACCTTGATTGGCCTGAGCGGAGCATTAGAACGGTATGATAGATACTATAGCACGTGACAGTACACTAGAACAGTGCCAAAATGTAGCCTTACAAATGCTAAAGTATTGAAAGTATAACTACTACTTGCGTGGAATTTGACATTGGCTACTACTACAAGAAATAGTTCTGAAGGTGAAGGACACAGCAGCATAATCATTTGCCACATGTAGGAGGAGGATGTTCTTCATGATCAATCCAGTTGATGGCGCCCATGAAAATCTGCTTTGATTTGCCAATAGTCATGGGTCTGTGTCAAGCTGAGTAAGAATATATCCTTCGATTCCTTCACCAGCCTTGAAATGTAATTAATTTTAAGTTGCTATGACCTTATCCTCCCCAGCAAGTGTGTGTAATTATTGCTGTCATTTACTCACACATCAATGAAAACTACAGAGCCCGGGGGAAGAGGGTTAGGGTTTGGAAATTGGATGGGAATGGGGTTTTTTGGGAAAGTTCTGTTGAGAGAGGAAAAAAAACACAGCATGGACAAACAACAAATGAAGATAAAAAATCTTCGGAAACGAAGATATCCATAAATATTTTAAGGGACATAAAGGAAGTGCATGCTCTTCTGCAGTCATGAAGTTGATTGCTAAATGGATGGTTAGGTTACTTAAACTAAGTAGTACTTTCTAATGAATGAAAGTATACAACAGTACAGGGTTGCAGTAATTATGTGTTTTCACTTGCCTCTCTCTGCACTCAGAGAAACACTTTGTTCATTAAATTAGCTTGAAAAATAGCAAAGTAAAACTATACAATGGCTGGAGGGATGATTTTAGAAGCAGAGAGCAAAGAAATGCAGAGTCACACTCATAGAAGTTCACAGCAATAACATTACTTAAAAGATAAGTAGAAATGAATGAATACTGTTACCGTATGTTGTTGTACTTGTCCTGTTGAGTTTGGGAAGTTGCATGCATCAAGCCATTCCTCTTATTTGCGGTACTCCTCCGTTCCATCTGACGCTCCGTCGATCAAAGTTGGTGAGCAGAAGACACCCTGTCCACTGCCTGCCTGGCGGATGCTGAATTGCGGGTCGCTAATGGAAGCCTGACTTCATCCTTTTTTCCATTGCGTGGGTGAAAGGCGCCCTGTAAATGTTGATGCAAAAACAGGAATTGATATTAAAACATCACTGAGAAAAAAATATAAGGTACGTACGCTGTGTATTGCAAAAAGTCACACTTTCAGTTTCAGAATCGACAGTACAATAGTTTCGAAAGGGCGTACTCTGAGTCTCCTTTTGAAGGATAAATAAGTATGGGCGAATTTTGCGGATCTTTCCCCTAAAGCTAGGTGTAGTGTAAACTACGATTTTAGAACAAAATTAGACCTTCCCAGCAGTGCTCCCAGACCCTTAAACACAGACGCTAAAATTTAGAATACCCCCAATCAGACCCCAAAAAACGTGCGATACTGCTACCTGTTTGAGGCCTAGTGGAAAATGGTGACAAAACGTACTTTGAAAGTAAAGTAGGCCCAAATCCCCCCTTTCCCACCAGGGTTTTTCTTCAAACCATTTTCAACCAAAATTAGACATTTCTCGACAGGTGCTCCAAGAGTAGACCCCAGAACCCAGTTGCCAAAATCTCGAACACCCCCAAACACATGCAATACTGCTAACCCTAACGAGCCCTAAGTTTAAAATAGTGTCAATTGCTTTCTTCAACTAGGACCTAACTCCCCTTTGCCACCATGGATTTTCTCTGAACCACTTGCAATCAAAAGTATCCATACCCAGCATTGCTCCAAGACCCCAAAACCCACCCACAAACACCAGGAACCCCCCAAACAGCCCCCCGAAAATGCTAAAGTGAGCGAAATGCCTGAAAATGGAAAAACTTTTTCACCTCCGATTTTCTCGAAACCACTTTTATCCGGTATTAGACCTTCACAGCAATGCCCCCAGACCCGTTAACCCAGGCGGAAACAAGTTTAACCCCCCAAACAGCCAAAAAGCAAAACCGCAAAAAGTGAGGCTTAGCAAAATTCGGGCCTACCTGGAATTCAGTCCAAATGTGCTGCGCAGCTAGGCCCTAACTCCCCTTTTCCACCATGGATTTCCTGAAAAACAAATGCAATCAACATTAGACTGTGCCTGCAGTGCTCCCAGACCCCAAACCCCACCCATAAAAACCTAGAATCCCCCAAACAGCACCCCAAAGTCAGGCAAGTGAGTGAAAACGCAAAAACTTTTTTGCCATGTATTTGGTCCAAAACACTTGATTCCGATATTAGACCATCTGAGCTATGCCAACAGACCCCTACAGCCACCCGCCAAAAAGCAGAACACACCCAAACAGGCAAAAAGCAAAAATGGGCCTACCTTCAATTCAGTCCAAATATGATCTGCAACTAGGCCCTAACTCCCCTTTTGCCACTATGGATTTCCTGAAAAACAAATGCAATCAACATTAGTCTGTGCCAGCAGTGCTCCCAGACCCCAAAACCCACCCAAAAAAACCTAGAAGCCCCCCAAACAGCACCCCAAAGACAGGCAAGTGAGCAAAAACGCAAAAAGTTTTTCACCATGGATTTGGTCCAAAACACTTGATTCAGATATTAGACCTTCCGAGCTATGCCCCCAGACCCCTGCAGCCACCCACAAAAAAGCAGACCACCCCTAAACAGGCAAAAAGCAAAAATGCAAAAACTCATACTTGGAACATTTTCAGCCAACCAGTCAACATCGGTCCAAACGCGCTCTGCAGCAAGGCCCTAACTCCACTTTCCCACCATGGATTTTCTTCAAATCACTTCCAATAAAAATTATGCTATCCCAGCAGTGCTCCCAGACACCCACACCATCCCCCACAAATCTAGAACACCCCCAAACAGCCCCCCAAAAACATGCAATACTGGCATATTCAAAGCATGGCAAATTGCGCTGTTCACAAACCATTGCTGTTTTCAGCACTTCCACTACTTTGATCCTCTTAATAATAATAATAATAATAAAGCCATTTATTGAGCGCCTGGTTACACTGAACAGTGTGTCCCCGCGCTCTTGACAGTCACTTGTTCCAGCGATTCACAAGAATCTCAGCAAGGCAGAACAAAATCAAACCACTGCGCTCTTTGAAGAAGAAGAAGAAGAAGGTCTACGACTAGTTTTCACTTAGTTTTTACCCAAACACACGCGCCCGCAAAACACCCAAAAAGGCCAAATTTGTGCCAATTCTGGACCAAAGAACCCCACACCCCCTAAAACATTGCCAACATCATTATGAACGAGCCTGCATTGGGCCGAGCCCTAGAATCAGCGTAAACCATACCAACTTAAACCCAAAACCCTAGTAAATCGCACTGAACCCTAAACCGTAGATATGCTTTGACTGTCTGTGTCAAAGAGCCTAGGTATGCTACATCAGGAGGATGCTTCACTCAGGGGTGCCTGCCTTGACCGTCTGCATGGCCCTGCCGCAAACATGGGCCACAAATCCGTACCGCTCAAGAATTTGCAATTTTTCGGTACTTTCGCGAGATTCGCGAAATACAGAAAAACAGCAAATTTTGCAAACATAACGGATGTTTGGCCCAAGCTTGAGGCAGTGCCATGCAGATGGTCAAGGCAGGCACCACTGAGTGAAGCAACCTGATGTAGCATACCTAGGCTCTTTGTCAGACAGACAAAGCATATCAAATTGTATGCAGCAGGCCACATAGCCCCAATTTTACATGAACTGCTGTCTGGAGTGGACTCTGTCTGGCATAACAACAACAGTACACTGCCTCACCCTCGACCAATACTTTCCACGATTAGACAGACATGTAGTCCTGCTGTAGTAGTTGATGTAGACTGGTTTACCTGTTTGCCACTCACGAATTGGCCATAGTTCTTCCGTAAATCGACGCTGAGTATCTATTCATCCCAGTGAGTGACTGTAAAGAAAAAAGATATATTATTTAATCAATCATCATGGTATATTGGCAAGTGAGTCCGCTCCAAGGACATTTTGCATATTTTGTCAAATGCAATATAGTGGCCCCTGAATTTGAAGTACAATTTTAATTAAACAAGGTAAAAAAAAAGAGTTGTTGACATGAGTTACAATTACTGTGTGAAAGATTAAATAATAACTAAGACAAGACATCTGAATCATCATTTCATGCACAAAAAACAAACAGCAATTGGTTTCATCAGAGCCAGACAGCCATTGCTGTGCATGCCATCTTTTCAATTATTCATTACCTGTTCTACTATTTGTCCGCATCTTCTTCGGAAAGTGAGGGCCCACAGGGCAGCCTCTCCTGTAACTCTGTCAGCAATCAGCAAGCATGTAGTCAGTCAGTAATTTCATTCCCACTTGAGGGGACTCGTTGTAATCCATCCATCTGCCTTGAGGGAAATGGATAGGGGGAGTCTGGAGGAGGAGTATAAAGGAGCATGATTGAGTTGTGAACTTGTGAACCTCAGGAATGCAGACTGCGGCACCTTGAAATCAATAAGCAATATAAGATGAAGACAGTGCTGCTGATGGACTTGTTGTGATTAGGTGATTAGAGTTTTGTTGTGGTAAAAGTTGCAAAACAAAGAAAGACACACAGGAATAAAAGTTAATAAGGACGAAAAAAAGGAAGTCATTTTCAGAGCTCGGTGTCAGGGAAGTAGAGCTCGTCCTCAAACTCCATGAATTGAGACAGGAGTAGGTCAGGTAACAGAGAAGAACTTCCGTCACCTAAGTCAGTGTCCTCTTCTTCCTGCGTGCATTCACGTACTTTGTAATCTGGTGGTATCAAGTACTGATTCATCTTGATCAGTGTTAACCTCTCCACATTTTTGGCAGAGAAACAGGTCCTTTTTAAAGTTACAATGGCACCAGCAGCACTGAAAACAAATTCAGAAGACACGCGTGCAAGTGGGCAAGACAAATAATTTATAGCCAAGTGGGTGATCAGTGGCCATAGAGCCATTTTCTTGTACCAATACACTAATGGGTTAGTATTAACAAAGACCTGTGTTGGCTCATCCAGATAGGCCTGCACCATCAGCTCAAGGTTCTCCTTGGTTGCTCCACTCTGTGTATCATCTGTGGCCTTCTCAGCACTGGAACGAACAAACCCTTGATGAGTTAGCCAATCCGCTTCCGACAATATTATGGGTGGGCCTGGTGCAGGTGAGGATGATGATACGGGTTGCTGCTGGTGTCGTTAACGGCTGTGAGGGAAAGTTACTCCCTTCGCCCACAGATTCAGAAGTGGAACTTGATGCTGGATTGCCTGCTGATTCAGTTGGACTTCTGACGGCTCCTTGAATTTTCTGCAGATCTTTTTTGAACCGTTTGGCTGACACAGCTAGCCAATGTTTGTACTTTGAAACATCTGCCTCATCAAAAGGAATGAATGCTTTGCTGGCCATTGCCTTTTTGTACCGTGGATCCAGAATAGTGGTACAAATGTAATGTTGTTCTGTATGTATCTTTTGAAGCCTTTAATTGGCAACTAGACGGCTTAATAAGTTCTCCGCCAACGGATATGCAGCTTGCTTTCCAACATCATCTCTGAACGTTGAAGACACCGCCTTCAGTTGGTGCTCTAGCATGCGCAACAATGGGATAGCTTTGCTCAAAGAACAGTCCTCCCTGCTGACTTCACGCGTGAAGACCCCAAAAGGATGAAGCATGTCTGTCAGGCTTTTAACTAGCTGCCATTCCTCCAACTCTAGCCTCATGTCATTCATAGAAGAACCTACTGTAAAGATATAGTCATTGATTACCATGCACTGCTCAAACAGATGCTCAAGCATGTAAAAGGTTGAGTTCCAACGTGTTGCCGCCTCCTGGATGTTCCTTTGACTAGCACTTTACGTGCATGTTAAATGCTCCTCAGCTTCTTCCGGGCCTTAAAAGAATGGCTGAAATGTGTGCAGATTCTTCGGCAGGTGGTCAGTAACTTCTTGACTTGGTTTTCAGTTTTCAAGAAATCTTGAACAACTAGGTTTATACAGTGCGCCAAACACGGCACTCTGAAATATTTACCGTCCTGCATGGGCTTAACTATATTACTGCCATTATCCGTGGAAACATAACCAACTATGCGATTTCTTGGTTGCAGCCATTCAGAGACCTTACTGTTAAACTCCTCCAAAATGTTTTTTGCAGTATGAGTTTTCTCCATGGCAATGAGAATATGAAAAAAACCGCTGCACTCCTTTGTAAAGAAGTTCCAAACGTTGTAATCACTTTTTGATTCTTATAGGTACTACAAGTGTTCACCTCCTGGGTCCCGAGGTGCTGACAATTGAGAAATAAAGAAAATCTTACTGCGAGTAAGAAAAAACTGGTAGTACTCTTGAGCATAAAATGTGCAAAATGTATTCCAAATGTATTTCAAATGAAAGGTGAGTATTTACTCCAGGATGCTTGTAGAAGTTTCGACCATTTATTTGTTAGATATCATATTGACTTCATATGATTGAACAGTCACGACGTGTTTTTAAGCATCAATCATACATATACATCATGTATAAGATCCACATAGGTTTTAGATTCCCCAATGCATTTCGCACAACAGTGCGCTTCCTCAGGGGGTCTGTAAAATGAAAAGAAATAGGACTACTAAGTGATGGTAGAATAAGAGGAGCACGGAATACAAGATAATGAGGGATGTGGCTTCAAAG
Organism: Lissotriton vulgaris; assembly: GCF_964263255.1. NCBI lineage: Eukaryota > Metazoa > Chordata > Amphibia > Caudata > Salamandridae > Lissotriton > Lissotriton vulgaris. The sequence goes on from NW_028240900.1 coordinate 25,877, forward strand.
AACATGCCTCTCACCCAAATATAACGTAGAATATTTCACGTGCAAAAGTGTGTGGTAAATGAGATTGATAAAGTGAATACAAGGACGACTAAAAGTGTGCTGACAGAAAAATAACCTTGAAAAGGTACCGAAACTGTGAGTCATAGAAGAAATAAAGGGTACCAACATAACGTGCCAAGTGCATACGCATAAAGATACATAGGTGAAAAGAGAACACACAAAACTATTTAAGAGCCCAACAGATCCCGACCTTGTGCTAGGTGCATAAAAATCGCCGTATCAACAGGTGTAAATACGGGTCTCATCGCGTTAAAGAAGCAATGGAAAAGTCAAACGGCAAAGTGCCGTGTGTAGGCGAAAGCCAGGCTCCGATCACAGGAGGAACCCGGAAGACGCCACGCATGCGCGTGTGAGTGTCTAAAAAGGTTGTGGATGGTAAACATAAAGAACGGACGTACAAATAAGTGATACAGGGGAACGTAAATACATTAAAGTGAACTGAATAATCTCCGGTGCACGAAAGTCGGATAGTGAGAGAAATGTTCGGGAACACAGGATGAAATTAGGTGAAATGTAAAAAAACTACAGTGAGCTGAAGTTAAACACAGGATGTGTACTATTAAAGCAAAAAATAAATAAGGCTGCCCCAAAAGGGATGAAATGGAAAATAGTAAAGGATAGAAGGAAAATTATAAAGGGTAGCATATGAAAAAATCTTGCATACTAGAATCTGGGTATACATAAATGGCAACTATATCACAGCTTAATAAAAAGACCAATCAGTGTCAGATAATGAATACAAACAGTCAAACAACACATTAGTGGATCATAAATGACAACTAAATTCCAGGCGGTCATTCAGTCCTTTCGGTTGGACCGCCCTAAGGCGGTAAATCCAGTATAACTCACGTTGCAATAGATTTTTGTTATTGTCCTGATGTGGTAGTTTATCGACAATTTCCAGAATTAAAAATCTTATTTGACTGGGATTGTGTGAATGTTGATTGAAATGGGAAGCAATACAGGATTTAAGATTTTTAGTGCGGATGTTACTGCGGTGTTCATTTAACCTGATCTTGATTTTGCGTTCCGTTTTGCCAACGTATGGAAGGCCACACGGGCATTTGATCATGTAAATCACGTTGGTTGTGTCACATGTCGCATTCACACGAAGGTTGATGATGGTACCTTGAGTAGGGTGAGTCATAGTGGATCCAGGAATTATACTGTTGCAGTGACTGCAATTATGACATGGAATAGTGCCTTTGTAGATAATGTCACTGGTAATTGACGGTTGTTTGATGAGCTGTTGTATGGTTTTTGTGCGTTTGTATGCAAAAATGGGTAATTTTCCAAAAATTTGATTGAAATCTGTTTCTGATTGTAAGAGTGGCCAGTGTTTGCGAATAACCTCTTTTATTTGACGAGCATGGGTAGAGTATTTGGATGTGAACACAGATCGTGTATCTTGTTGTTGAACCTTGGGTTTGGGTTTGAGTAATTCATCTCGAGTCTTGAGCTTGACCCTCTCTTTAGCACACTCTGTGGTGTTTTTAGGATATCCACGCTGGTGGAATTTTTCCAATATTTTGGAGCTGTTAGTACTGAATGCTTCCTCTGTAGATGCAATCCGTTTAGCTCTCAATAACTGAGAGTATGGTAGGTGCTGCTTTAGGCTTGGTTGATGGAAACTCTTGTGGTGAAGATAATTATTGCGATCCGTGGCTTTGGTGTAAACAGAGGTTCTGAATTTGGTATCATGGAATTGAACAAGTACATCCAAAAATGGGATTTCAGTCTTGTTGAGAGTATGGGTAAATTGAATCCGTTCATTCACAGTGTTGAGATGATTGATTGCAACTGTAAATTGAGACTCCGTACCTTTCCAAACAAGGAAGATATCGTCAATGTATCTATAGTACGCAAATATAAAAGGTTGCCAAAGTGCGTTCTGAAGTATATGTTGAAGTTCAAAGGTGTACATAAACAGATTGGCATATGCCGGAGCAGCACAGTTGCCCATTGCTACTCCAGACAGTTGTAGATAGTAATGATGATCGGGAGTCTTGAAATAACTGTGTTGTAGAATGAATTGCATGAGTTCCAGTATGAACACTTGAAGTTCCAGTGGTTTGTCGGTTTGTACTAAAGCTCTCTCTAGTGCTTCTAATCCCAGGTTGTGCGGGATTGAGGTGTACAAAGCGTTAACATCTATAGTACATAAGATGATGGGTTGGTCATTAGGAATCACAATTTGCTCCAATTTGTTGAGGAAGTCCGTAGTGTCTTGAATGTATGTTGTCATGCCTTTGACGCTAGCTTGTAGGTGTTTATCAATATAAGCCCCAGTGGGAGCGTGTATCGAATTGGTAGTACTTACAATTGGTCTAAAAGGCGGTTGTCTTAAGTTCTTGTGAATTTTAGGTGCTAGGTAGATGTATGGTACCTGAGGATAGTCCTTGATAAGGTATCTTTTATCTCTGTCAGATATGGTGTTAGAAGATACAGCTTTGTTGATTATCTTGAGAAGTATCTCTTTGAATGCAAAGGTGGGATCAGAATTCAACAACATGTATAAATCAGTGTTGTGTAGATGACTTTTGAGGCTTTCTGAATAGAACGTTGACTCCATGACAACAATTGCACCACCCTTGTCAGCTTTGCATATGGTCAATGTTTGGTTGTTGGCAAGTTGTTGTATAGCTTGTTTTTCAGGGACCGTCAGATTGCTCCGGTAACTCTTTTGGGTGTCAAACATTGTGTGTAGATCTTGTTGCACTGCTTTTTCAAAAACATCCAGAACCTTGTGGCTGGTGGGGGCCATAAAATTGCTATGGGGACGTAGTCCCATAAGAGTGTCTTTATCTTGGGTATTGGAAGGCACACAAATGTTCTCAAAGAAATGTCTTAGCCGTAATGTTCTCATAAATTTGTAGAATGAGATGGAAATTTCAAGTTCATTGGTTTGATACGTAAGAACAAAGTTCAACCCTTTTTGTAAGACTTGTTGTTGCGTATGGCTGAGTGGACTGTGAGAGATGTTGACAACTAGATTCTGTGACTTCTGGTCGATTTCGCCGGTGGTAATAAGTTGTCTGTGGTTTTTGAACCTCCTCGATCGTCGATTGGTTCGGGGCCTACGTCTAAAAAAGGATCCGCACTTGTGGTAGAAGTTGAATCTGTGGCATTTGTAGAGGTAGTTGGTTGTTCAGTTCTTGTATTCTCTGTTGTTGCTTGTTGTCTAGGTTTGCCTCGTGGGGGCATCCTGCGTGTGGAATCATCAGAAGATGATGTTTCTCCATCTGTAGATCTGTTGGTAGGATTACGGTTTTGTCTCCTGGCCGCATAGATCTCGGCCCAGTTATACACCTCTCCCAATTTATAATCAACCGTATCACGTTTGAACTTCCGAAGTTTTCTTTCATTGATTTCTTTAATATAAGTGTCAAGTTTGCTATTGATGTCCTCCAAGATAGTAGAGAATTCCTCTGATGTGATTTTTTGGCTAAGTTCTTGTTTCAGTTGCTTGACCTCGTTTTCAAGTTCCTCTAACAGTTTTGAAAGTTCTTCTACAATCAAAAGTATCAGGTCTAGTGAACATTTATTAAGTATACCAAACCACTTTTCCGTGAAACGCTGATTGTTTTTGCACAATGTTGACTTTAGAGGTATTCGCAGACCTCTGGGGATACGTTGAACGCGGTGGTATCTAATGAGTGTTGAGGCATGAAGCCTTTGATTAATCTCTCGTTTGGCTGTGAATAGTAGTTGACGTACATTAGCTTGAACTGACCCTGTACTTGATGCAATATATTCCGGCTCCTGAATTAATGAGTAGATCCTATCAGTATCATTGGTATTGAATTCGAAAGTGTCAGCTTTGTTGCTGGTTAAGCCAGCTATGTCTGCATACGACATAATTTTTGGGTGCAATAGCGGATTGAGCCAGTGGGGAAACAATGAGAATATGAAAAAAAACGCTGCACTCCTTTGTAAAGAAGTTCCAAACGTTGTAATCACTTTTTGATTCTTATAGGTACTACAAGTGTTCACCTCCTGGGTCCCGAGGTGCTGACAATTGAGAAATAAAGAAAATCTTACTGCGAGTAAGAAAAAACTGGTAGTACTCTTGAGCATAAAATGTGCAAAATGTATTCCAAATGTATTTCAAATGAAAGGTGAGTATTTACTCCAGGATGCTTGTAGAAGTTTCGACCATTTATTTGTTAGATATCATATTGACTTCATATGATTGAACATTCACGACGTGTTTTTAAGCATCAATCATACATATACATCATGTATAAGATCCACATAGGTTTTAGATTCCCCAATGCATTTCGCACAACAGTGCGCTTCCTCAGGGGGTCTGTAAAATGAAAAGAAATAGGACTACTAAGTGATGGTAGAATAAGAGGAGCACGGAATACAAGATAATGAGGGATGTGGCTTCAAAGAACATGCCTCTCACCCAAATATAACGTAGAATATTTCACGTGCAAAAGTGTGTGGTAAATGAGATTGATAAAGTGAATACAAGGACGACTAAAAGTGTGCTGACAGAAAAATAACCTTGAAAAGGTACCGAAACTGTGAGTCATAGAAGTAATAAAGGGTACCAACATAACGTGCCAAGTGCATACGCATAAAGATACATAGGTGAAAAGAGAACACACAAAACTATTTAAGAGCCCAACAGATCCCGACCTTGTGCTAGGTGCATAAAAATCGCCGTATCAACAGGTGTAAATACGGGTCTTACCGCGTTAAAGAAGCAATGGAAAAGTCAAACGGCAAAGCGCCGTGTGTAGGCGAAAGCCAGGCTCCGATCACAGGAGGAACCCGGAAGACGCCACGCATGCGCGTGTGAGTGTCTAAAAAGGTTGTGGATGGTAAACATAAAGAACGGACGTAAAAATAAGTGATACAGGGGAACGTAAATACATGAAAGTGAACTGAATAATCTCCGGTGCACGAAAGTCGGATAGTGAGAGAAATGTTCGGGAACACAGGATGAAATTAGGTGAAATGTAAAAAAACTACAGTGAGCTGAAGTTAAACACAGGATGTGTACTATTAAAGCAAAAAATAAATAAGGCTGCCCCAAAAGGGATGAAATGGAAAATAGTAAAGGATAGAAGGAAAATTATAAAGGGTAGCATATGAAAAAATCTTGCATACTAGAATCTGGGTATACATAAATGGCAACTATATCACAGCTTAATAAAAAGACCAATCAGTGTCAGATAATGAATACAAACAGTCAAACAACACATTAGTGGATCATAAATGACAACTAAATTCCAGGCGGTCATTCAGTCCTTTCGGTTGGACCGCCCTAAGGCGGTAAATCCAGTATAACTCACGTTGCAATAGATTTTTGTTATTGTCCTGATGTGGTAGTTTATCGACAATTTCCAGAATTAAAAATCTTATTTGACTGGGATTGTGTGAATGTTGATTGAAATGGGAAGCAATACAGGATTTAAGATTTTTAGTGCGGATGTTACTGCGGTGTTCATTTAACCTGATCTTGATTTTGCGTTCCGTTTTGCCAACGTATGGAAGGCCACACGGGCATTTTTTTTCATGTAAATCACGTTGGTTGTGTCACATGTCGCATTCACACGAAGGTTGATGATGGTACCTTGAGTAGGGTGAGTCATAGTGGATCCAGGAATTATACTGTTGCAGTGACTGCAATTATGACATGGAATAGTGCCTTTGTAGATAATGTCACTGGTAATTGACGGTTGTTTGATGAGCTGTTGTATGGTTTTTGTGCGTTTGTATGCAAAAATGGGTAATTTTCCAAAAATTTGATTGAAATCTGTTTCTGATTGTAAGAGTGGCCAGTGTTTGCGAATAACCTCTTTTATTTGACGAGCATGGGTAGAGTATTTGGATGTGAACACAGATCGTGTATCTTGTTGTTGAACCTTGGGTTTGGGTTTGAGTAATTCATCTCGAGTCTTGAGCTTGACCCTCTCTTTAGCACACTCTGTGGTGTTTTTAGGATATCCACGCTGGTGGAATTTTTCCAATATTTTGGAGCTGTTAGTACTGAATGCTTCCTCTGTAGATGCAATCCGTTTAGCTCTCAATAACTGAGAGTATGTTAGGTGCCGCTTTAGGCTTGGTTGATGGAAACTCTTGTGGTGAAGATAATTATTGCGATCCGTGGCTTTGGTGTAAACGGAGGTTCTGAATTTGGTATCATGGAATTGAACAAGTACATCCAAAAATGGGATTTCTGTCTTGTTGAGAGTATGGGTAAATTGAATCCGTTCATTCACAGTGTTGAGATGATTGATTGCAACTGTAAATTGAGACTCCGTACCTTTCCAAACAAGGAAGATATCGTCAATGTATCTATAGTACGCAAATATAAAAGGTTGCCAAAGTGCGTTCTGAAGTATATGTTGAAGTTCAAAGGTGTACATAAACAGATTGGCATATGCCGGAGCAGCACAGTTGCCCATTGCTACTCCAGACAGTTGTAGATAGTAATGATGATCGGGAGTCTTGAAATAACTGTGTTGTAGAATGAATTGCATGAGTTCCAGTATGAACACTTGAAGTTCCAGTGGTTTGTCGGTTTGTACTAAAGCTCTCTCTAGTGCTTCTAATCCCAGGTTGTGCGGGATTGAGGTGTACAAAGCGTTAACATCTATAGTACATAAGATGATGGGTTGGTCATTAGGAATCACAATTTGCTCCAATTTGTTGAGGAAGTCCGTAGTGTCTTGAATGTATGTTGTCATGCCTTTGACGCTAGCTTGTAGGTGTTTATCAATATAAGCCCCAGTGGGAGCGTGTATCGAATTGGTAGTACTTACAATTGGTCTAAAAGGCGGTTGTCTTACGTTCTTGTGAATTTTAGGTGCTAGGTAGATGTATGGTACCTGAGGATAGTCCTTGATAAGGTATCTTTTATCTCTGTCAGATATGGTGTTAGAAGATACAGCTTTGTTGATTATCTTGAGAAGTATCTCTTTGAATGCAAAGGTGGGATCAGAATTCAACAACATGTATAAATCAGTGTTGTGTAGATGACTTTTGAGGCTTTCTGAATAGAACGTTGACTCCATGACAACAATTGCACCACCCTTGTCAGCTTTGCATATGGTCAATGTTTGGTTGTTGGCAAGTTGTTGTATAGCTTGTTTTTCAGGGACCGTCAGATTGCTCTGGTAACTCTTTTGGGTGTCAAACATTGTGTGTAGATCTTGTTGCACTGCTTTTTCAAAAACATCCAGAACCTTGTGGCTGGTGGGGGCCATAAAATTGCTATGGGGACGTAGTCCCATAAGAGTGTCTTTATCTTGGGTATTGGAAGGCACACAAATGTTCTCAAAGAAATGTCTTAGCCGTAATGTTCTCATAAATTTGTAGAATGAGATGGAAATTTCAAGTTCATTGGTTTGATACGTAAGAACAAAGTTCAACCCTTTTTGTAAGACTTGTTGTTGCGTATGGCTGAGTGGACTGTGAGAGATGTTGACAACTAGATTCTGTGACTTCTGGTCGATTTCGCCGGTGGTAATAAGTTGTCTGTGGTTTTTGAACCTCCTCGATCGTCGATTGGTTCGGGGCCTACGTCTAAAAAAGGATCCGCACTTGTGGTAGAAGTTGAATCTGTGGCATTTGTAGAGGTAGTTGGTTGTTCAGTTCTTGTATTCTCTGTTGTTGCTTGTTGTCTAGGTTTGCCTCGTGGGGGCATCCTGCGTGTGGAATCATCAGAAGATGATGTTTCTCCATCTGTAGATCTGTTGGTAGGATTACGGTTTTGTCTCCTGGCCGCATAGATCTCGGCCCAGTTATACACCTCTCCCAATTTATAATCAACCGTATCAAGTTTGAACTTCCGAAGTTTTCTTTCATTGATTTCTTTAATATAAGTGTCAAGTTTGCTATTGATGTCCTCCAAGATAGTAGAGAATTCCTCTGATGTGATTTTTTGGCTAAGTTCTTGTTTCAGTTGCTTGACCTCGTTTTCAAGTTCCTCTAACAGTTTTGAAAGTTCTTCTACAATCAAAAGTATCAGGTCTAGTGAACATTTATTAAGTATACCAAACCACTTTTCCGTGAAACGCGGATTGTTTTTGCACAATGTTGACTTTAGAGGTATTCGCAGACCTCTGGGGATACGTTGAACGCGGTGGTATCTAATGAGTGTTGAGGCATGAAGCCTTTGATTAATCTCTCGTTTGGCTGTGAATAGTAGTTGACGTACATTATTTTGAATTTTTGAATTTAAAAACATTTATATAGCGCACTACTACCAAGCGGTTTCTTGGCGCTTTAGGATTACGAGGGGGATGGCAGGAGCGGAGGGGATCAGACCTTGTAGGCTTGGGCAAAGAGCAGAGTTTTAAGACCCTTCCGGAACTCTATGTAGGAGGAAGTCAGTCGGAGTTCGGTCGGGAGGGAGTTCCAGAACGCGGGAGCGAGGACTGCAAACTTTGTTCCTCCGGCCTTTTTCTTACGGAAACGGGGGATGGTCAGCAGGGCCTGATGGGATTAGCTTGAACTGACCCTGTACTTGATGCAATATATTCCGGCTCCTGAATTAATGAGTAGATCCTATCAGTATCATTGGTATTGAATTCGAAAGTGTCAGCTTTGTTGCTGGTTAAGCCAGCTATATCTGCATACGACATAATTTTTGGGTGCAATAGCGGATTGAGCCAGTGGGGAAACAATGAGAATATGAAAAAAAACGCTGCACTCCTTTGTAAAGAAGTTCCAAACGTTGTAATCACTTTTTGATTCTTATAGGTACTACAAGTGTCCACCTCCTGGGTCCCGAGGTGCTGACAATTGAGAAATAAAGAAAATCTTACTGCGAGACAAAAACCATACAACAGCTCATCAAACAACCGTCAATTACCAGTGACATTATCTACAAAGGCACTATTCCATGTCATAATTGCAGTCACTGCAACAGTATAATTCCTGGATCCACTACGACTCACCCTACTCAAGGTACCATCATCAACCTTCATGTGAATGCGACATGTGACACAACCAACGTGATTTACATGATCAAATGCCCGTGTGGCCTTCCATACGTTGGCAAAACGGAACGCAAAATCAAGATCAGGTTAAATGAACACCGCAGTAACATCCGCACTAAAAATCTTAAATCCTGTATTGCTTCCCATTTCAATCAACATTCACACAATCCCAGTCAAATAAGATTTTTAATTCTGGAAATTGTCGATAAACTACCACATCAGGACAATAACAAAAATCTATTGCAACGTGAGTTATACTGGATTTACCGCCTTAGGGCGGTCCAACCGAAAGGACTGAATGACCGCCTGGAATTTAGTTGTCATTTATGATCCACTAATGTGTTGTTTGACTGTTTGTATTCATTATCTGACACTGATTGGTCTTTTTATTAAGCTGTGATATAGTTGCCATTTATGTATACCCAGATTCTAGTATGCAAGATTTTTTCATATGCTACCCTTTATAATTTTCCTTCTATCCTTTACTATTTTCCATTTCATCCCTTTTGGGGCAGCCTTATTTATTTTTTGCTTTAATAGTACACATCCTGTGTTTAACTTCAGCTCACTGTAGTTTTTTTACATTTCACCTAATTTCATCCTGTGTTCCCGAACATTTCTCTCACTATCCGACTTTCGTGCACCGGAGATTATTCAGTTCACTTTCATGTATTTACGTTCCCCTGTATCACTTATTTGTACGTCCGTTCTTTATGTTTACCATCCACAACCTTTTTAGACACTCACACGCGCATGCGTGGCGTCTTCCGGGTTCCTCCTGTGATCGGAGCCTGGCTTTCGCCTACACACGGCGCTTTGCCGTTTGACTTTTCCATTGCTTCTTTAACGCGGTAAGACCCGTATTTACACCTGTTGATACGGCGATTTTTATGCACCTAGCACAAGGTCGGGATCTGTTGGGCTCTTAAATAGTTTTGTGTGTTCTCTTTTCACCTATGTATCTTTATGCGTATGCACTTGGCACGTTATGTTGGTACCCTTTATTACTTCTATGACTCACAGTTTCGGTACCTTTTCAGGGTTATTTTTCTGTCAGCACACTTTTAGTCGTCCTTGTATTCACTTTATCAATCTCATTTACCACACACTTTTGCACGTGAAATATTCTACGTTATATTTGGGTGAGAGGCATGTTCTTTGAAGCAACATCCCTCATTATCTTGTATTCCGTGCTCCTCTTATTCTACCATCACTTAGTAGTCCTATTTCTTTTCATTTTACAGACCCCCTGAGGAAGCGCACTGTTGTGCGAAATGCATTGGGGAATCTAAAACCTATGTGGATCTTATACATGATGTATATGTATGATTGATGCTTAAAAACACGTAGTGACTGTTCAATCATATGAAGTCAATATGATATCTAACAAATAAATGGTCGAAACTTCTACAAGCATCCTGGAGTAAATACTCACCTTTCATTTGAAATACATTTGGAATACATTTTGCACATTTTATGCTCAAGAGTACTACCAGTTTTTTCTTACTCGCAGTAAGATTTTCTTTATTTCTCAATTGTCAGCACCTCGGGACCCAGGAGGTGAACACTTGTAATACCTATAAGAATCAAAAAGTGATTACAGCGTTTGGAACTTCTTTACAAAGGAGTGCAGCGGTTTTTTTCATATTCTCATTGTTTCCCCACTGGCTCAATCCGCTATTGCACCCAAAAATTATGTCGTATGCAGACATAGCTGGCTTAACCAGCAACAAAGCTGACACTTTCGAATTCAATACCAATGATACTGATAGGATCTACTCATTAATTCAGGAGCCGGAATATATTGCATCAAGTACAGGGTCAGTTCAAGCTAATGTACGTCAACTACTATTCACAGCCAAACGAGAGATTAATCAAAGGCTTCATGCCTCAACACTCATTAGATACCACCGCGTTCAACGTATCCCCAGAGGTCTGCGAATACCTCTAAAGTCAACATTGTGCAAAAACAATCCGCGTTTCACGGAAAAGTGGTTTGGTATACTTAATAAATGTTCACTAGACCTGATACTTTTGATTGTAGAAGAACTTTCAAAACTGTTAGAGGAACTTGAAAACGAGGTCAAGCAACTGAAACAAGAACTTAGCCAAAAAATCACATCAGAGGAATTCTCTACTATCTTGGAGGACATCAATAGCAAACTTGACACTTATATTAAAGAAATCAATGAAAGAAAACTTCGGAAGTTCAAACGTGATACGGTTGATTATAAATTGGGAGAGGTGTATAACTGGGCCGAGATCTATGCGGCCAGGAGACAAAACCGTAATCCTACCAACAGATCTACAGATGGAGAAACATCATCTTCTGATGATTCCACACGCAGGATGCCCCCACGAGGCAAACCTAGACAACAAGCAACAACAGAGAATACAAGAACTGAACAACCAACTACCTCTACAAATGCCACAGATTCAACTTCTACCACAAGTGCGGATCCTTTTTTAGACGTAGGCCCCGAACCAATCGACGATCGAGGAGGTTCAAAAACCACAGACAACTTATTACCACCGGCGAAATCGACCAGAAGTCACAGAATCTAGTTGTCAACATCTCTCACAGTCCACTCAGCCATACGCAACAACAAGTCTTACAAAAAGGGTTGAACTTTGTTCTTACGTATCAAACCAATGAACTTGAAATTTCCATCTCATTCTACAAATTTATGAGAACATTACGGCTAAGACATTTCTTTGAGAACATTTGTGTGCCTTCCAATAACCAAGATAAAGACACTCTTATGGGACTACGTCCCCATAGCAATTTTATGGCCCCCACCAGCCACAAGGTTCTGGATGTTTTTGAAAAAGCAGTGCAACAAGATCTACACACAATGTTTGACACCCAAAAGAGTTACCGGAGCAATCTGACGGTCCCTGAAAAACAAGCTATACAACAACTTGCCAACAACCAAACATTGACCATATGCAAAGCTGACAAGGGTGGTGCAATTGTTGTCATGGAGTCAACGTTCTATTCAGAAAGCCTCAAAAGTCATCTACACAACACTGATTTATACATGTTGTTGAATTCTGATCCCACCTTTGCATTCAAAGAGATACTTCTCAAGATAATCAACAAAGCTGTATCTTCTAACACCATATCTGACAGAGATAAAAGATACCTTATCAAGGACTATCCTCAGGTACCATACATCTACCTAGCACCTAAAATTCACAAGAACTTAAGACAACCGCCTTTTAGACCAATTGTAAGTACTACCAATTCGATACACGCTCCCACTGGGGCTTATATTGATAAACACCTACAAGCTAGCGTCAAAGGCATGACAACATACATTCAAGACACTACGGACTTCCTCAACAAATTGGAGCAAATTGTGATTCCTAATGACCAACCCATCATCTTATGTACTATAGATGTTAACGCTTTGTACACCTCAATCCCGCACAACCTGGGATTAGAAGCACTAGAGAGAGCTTTAGTACAAACCGACAAACCACTGGAACTTCAAGTGTTCATACTGGAACTCATGCAATTCATTCTACAACACAGTTATTTCAAGACTCCCGATCATCATTACTATCTACAACTGTCTGGAGTAGCAATGGGCAACTGTGCTGCTCCGGCATATGCCAATCTGTTTATGTACACCTTTGAACTTCAACATATACTTCAGAACGCACTTTGGCAACCTTTTATATTTGCGTACTATAGATACATTGACGATATCTTCCTTGTTTGGAAAGGTACGGAGTCTCAATTTACAGTTGCAATCAATCATCTCAACACTGTGAATGAACGGATTCAATTTACCCATACTCTCAACAAGACTGAAATCCCATTTTTGGATGTACTTGTTCAATTCCATGATACCAAATTCAGAGCCTCCGTTTACACCAAAGCCACGGATCACAATAATTATCTTCACCACAAGAGTTTCCATCAACCAAGCCTAAAGCGGCACCTACCATACTCTCAGTTATTGAGAGCTAAACGGATTGCATCTACAGAGGAAGCATTCAGTACTAACAGCTCCAAAATATTGGAAAAATTCCACCAGCGTGGATATCCTAAAAACACCACAGAGTGTGCTAAAGAGAGGGTCAAACTCAAGACTCGAGATGAATTACTCAAACCCAAACCCAAGGTTCAACAACAAGATACACAATCTGTGTTCACATCCAAATACTCTACCCATGCTCGTCAAATAAAAGAGGTTATTCGCAAACACTGGCCACTCTTACAATCAGAAACAGATTTCAATCAAATTTTTGGAAAATTACCCATTTTTGCATACAAACGCACAAAAACCATACAACAGCTCATCAAACAACCGTCAATTACCAGTGACATTATCTACAAAGGCACTATTCCATGTCATAATTGCAGTCACTGCAACAGTATAATTCCTGGATCCTCTATGACTCACCCTACTCAAGGTACCATCATCAACCTTCGTGTGAATGCGACATGTGACACAACCAACGTGATTTACATGATCAAATGCCCGTGTGGCCTTCCATACGTTGGCAAAACGGAACGCAAAATCAAGATCAGGTTAAATGAACACCGCAGTAACATCCGCACTAAAAATCTTAAATCCTGTATTGCTTCCCATTTCAATCAACATTCACACAATCCCAGTCAAATAAGATTTTTAATTCTGGAAATTGTCGATAAACTACCACATCAGGACAATAACAAAAATCTATTGCAACGTGAGTTATACTGGATTTACCGCCTTAGGGCGGTCCAACCGAAAGGACTGAATGACCGCCTGGAATTTAGTTGTCATTTATGATCCACTAATGTGTTGTTTGACTGTTTGTATTCATTATCTGACACTGATTGGTCTTTTTATTAAGCTGTGATATAGTTGCCATTTATGTATACCCAGATTCTAGTATGCAAGATTTTTTCATATGCTACCCTTTATAATTTTCCTTCTATCCTTTACTATTTTCCATTTCATCCCTTTTGGGGCAGCCTTATTTAATTTTTGCTTTAATAGTACACATCCTGTGTTTAACTTCAGCTCACTGTAGTTTTTTTACATTTCACCTAATTTCATCCTGTGTTCCCGAACATTTCTCTCACTATCCGACTTTCGTGCACCGGAGATTATTCAGTTCACTTTCATGTATTTAAGTTCCCCTGTATCACTTATTTGTACGTCCGTTCTTTATGTTTACCATCCACAACCTTTTTAGACACTCACACGCGCATGCGTGGCGTCTTCCGGGTTCCTCCTGTGATCGGAGCCTGGCTTTCGCCTACACACGGCGCTTTGCCGCTTGACTTTTCCATTGCTTCTTTAACGCGGTAAGACCCGTATTTACACCTGTTGATACGGCGATTTTTATGCACCTAGCACAAGGTCGGGATTTGTTGGGCTCTTAAATAGTTTTGTGTGTTCTCTTTTCACCTATGTATCTTTATGCGTATGCACTTGGCACGTTATGTTGGTACCCTTTATTACTTCTATGACTCACAGTTTCGGTACCTTTTCAAGGTTATTTTTCTGTCAGCACACTTTTAGTCGTCCTTGTATTCACTTTATCAATCTCATTTACCACACACTTTTGCACGTGAAATATTCTACGTTATATTTGGGTGAGAGGCATGTTCTTTGAAGCCACATCCCTCATTATCTTGTATTCCGTGCTCCTCTTATTCTACCATCACTTAGTAGTCCTATTTCTTTTCATTTTACAGACCCCCTGAGGAAGCGCACTGTTGTGCGAAATGCATTGGGGAATCTAAAACCTATGTGGATCTTATACATGATGTATATGTATGATTGATGCTTAAAAACACGTCGTGACTGTTCAATCATATGAAGTCAATATGATATCTAACAAATAAATGGTCGAAACTTCTACAAGCATCCTGGAGTAAATACTCACCTTTCATTTGAAATACATTTGGAATACATTTTGCACATTTTATGCTCAAGAGTACTACCAGTTTTTTCTTACTCGCAGTAAGATTTTCTTTATTTCTCAATTGTCAGCACCTCGGGACCCAGGAGGTGAACACTTGTAGTACCTATAAGAATCAAAAAGTGATTACAACGTTTGGAACTTCTTTACAAAGGAGTGCAGCGTTTTTTTTCATATTCTCATTGTTTCCCCACTGGCTCAATCCGCTATTGCACCCAAAAATTATGTCGTATGCAGACATAGCTGGCTTAACCAGCAACAAAGCTGACACTTTCGAATTCAATACCAATGATACTGATAGGATCTACTCATTAATTCAGGAGCCGGAATATATTGCATCAAGTACAGGGTCAGTTCAAGCTAATGTACGTCAACTACTATTCACAGCCAAACGAGAGATTAATCAAAGGCTTCATGCCTCAACACTCATTAGATACCACCGCGTTCAACGTATCCCCAGAGGTCTGCGAATACCTCTAAAGTCAACATTGTGCAAAAACAATCCGCGTTTCACGGAAAAGTGGTTTGGTATACTTAATAAATGTTCACTAGACCTGATACTTTTGATTGTAGAAGAACTTTCAAAACTGTTAGAGGAACTTGAAAACGAGGTCAAGCAACTGAAACAAGAACTTAGCCAAAAAATCACATCAGAGGAATTCTCTACTATCTTGGAGGACATCAATAGCAAACTTGACACTTATATTAAAGAAATCAATGAAAGAAAACTTCGGAAGTTCAAACGTGATACGGTTGATTATAAATTGGGAGAGGTGTATAACTGGGCCGAGATCTATGCGGCCAGGAGACAAAACCGTAATCCTACCAACAGATCTACAGATGGAGAAACATCATCTTCTGATGATTCCACACGCAGGATGCCCCCACGAGGCAAACCTAGACAACAAGCAACAACAGAGAATACAAGAACTGAACAACCAACTACCTCTACAAATGCCACAGATTCAACTTCTACCACAAGTGCGGATCCTTTTTTAGACGTAGGCCCCGAACCAATCGACGATCGAGGAGGTTCAAAAACCACAGACAACTTATTACCACCGGCGAAATCGACCAGAAGTCACAGAATCTAGTTGTCAACATCTCTCACAGTCCACTCAGCCATACGCAACAACAAGTCTTACAAAAAGGGTTGAACTTTGTTCTTACGTATCAAACCAATGAACTTGAAATTTCCATCTCATTCTACAAGTTTATGAGAACATTACGGCTAAGACATTTCTTTGAGAACATTTGTGTGCCTTCCAATACCCAAGATAAAGACACTCTTATGGGACTACGTCCCCATAGCAATTTTATGGCCCCCACCAGCCACAAGGTTCTGGATGTTTTTGAAAAAGCAGTGCAACAAGATCTACACACAATGTTTGACACCCAAAAGAGTTACCGGAGCAATCTGACGGTCCCTGAAAAACAAGCTATACAACAACTTGCCAACAACCAAACATTGACCATATGCAAAGCTGACAAGGGTGGTGCAATTGTTGTCATGGAGTCAACGTTCTATTCAGAAAGCCTCAAAAGTCATCTACACAACACTGATTTATACATGTTGTTGAATTCTGATCCCACCTTTGCATTCAAAGAGATACTTCTCAAGATAATCAACAAAGCTGTATCTTCTAACACCATATCTGACAGAGATAAAAGATACCTTATCAAGGACTATCCTCAGGTACCATACATCTACCTAGCACCTAAAATTCACAAGAACTTAAGACAACCGCCTTTTAGACCAATTGTAAGTACTACCAATTCGATACACGCTCCCACTGGGGCTTATATTGATAAACACCTACAAGCTAGCGTCAAAGGCATGACAACATACATTCAAGACACTACGGACTTCCTCAACAAATTGGAGCAAATTGTGATTCCTAATGACCAACCCATCATCTTATGTACTATAGATGTTAACGCTTTGTACACCTCAATCCCGCACAACCTGGGATTAGAAGCACTAGAGAGAGCTTTAGTACAAACCGACAAACCACTGGAACTTCAAGTGTTCATACTGGAACTCATGCAATTCATTCTACAACACAGTTATTTCAAGACTCCCGATCATCATTACTATCTACAACTGTCTGGAGTAGCAATGGGCAACTGTGCTGCTCCGGCATATGCCAATCTGTTTATGTACACCTTTGAACTTCAACATATACTTCAGAACGCACTTTGGCAACCTTTTATATTTGCGTACTATAGATACATTGACGATATCTTCCTTGTTTGGAAAGGTACGGAGTCTCAATTTACAGTTGCAATCAATCATCTCAACACTGTGAATGAACGGATTCAATTTACCCATACTCTCAACAAGACTGAAATCCCATTTTTGGATGTACTTGTTCAATTCCATGATACCAAATTCAGAACCTCCGTTTACACCAAAGCCACGGATCGCAATAATTATCTTCACCACAAGAGTTTCCATCAACCAAGCCTAAAGCGGCACCTACCATACTCTCAGTTATTGAGAGCTAAACGGATTGCATCTACAGAGGAAGCATTCAGTACTAACAGCTCCAAAATATTGGAAAAATTCCACCAGCGTGGATATCCTAAAAACACCACAGAGTGTGCTAAAGAGAGGGTCAAGCTCAAGACTCGAGATGAATTACTCAAACCCAAACCCAAGGTTCAACAACAAGATACACGATCTGTGTTCACATCCAAATACTCTACCCATGCTCGTCAAATAAAAGAGGTTATTCGCAAACACTGGCCACTCTTACAATCAGAAACAGATTTCAATCAAATTTTTGGAAAATTACCCATTTTTGCATACAAACGCACAAAAACCATACAACAGCTCATCAAACAACCGTCAATTACCAGTGACATTATCTACAAAGGCACTATTCCATGTCATAATTGCAGTCACTGCAACAGTATAATTCCTGGATCCACTATGACTCACCCTACTCAAGGTACCATCATCAACCTTCGTGTGAATGCGACATGTGACACAACCAACGTGATTTACATGATCAAATGCCCGTGTGGCCTTCCATACGTTGGCAAAACGGAACGCAAAATCAAGATCAGGTTAAATGAACACCGCAGTAACATCCGCACTAAAAATCTTAAATCCTGTATTGCTTACCATTTCAATCAACATTCACACAATCCCAGTCAAATAAGATTTTTAATTCTGGAAATTGTCGATAAACTACCACATCAGGACAATAACAAAAATCTATTGCAACGTGAGTTATACTGGATTTACCGCCTTAGGGCGGTCCAACCGAAAGGACTGAATGACCGCCTGGAATTTAGTTGTCATTTATGATCCACTAATGTGTTGTTTGACTGTTTGTATTCATTATCTGACACTGATTGGTCTTTTTATTTACGCTGTGATATAGTTGCCATTTATGTATACCCAGATTCTAGTATGCAAGATTTTTTCATATGCTACCCTTTATAATTTTCCTTCTATCCTTTACTATTTTCCATTTCATCCCTTTTGGGGCAGCCTTATTTATTTTTTGCTTTAATAGTACACATCCTGTGTTTAACTTCAGCTCACTGTAGTTTTTTTACATTTCACCTAATTTCATCCTGTGTTCCCGAACATTTCTCTCACTATCCGACTTTCGTGCACCGGAGATTATTCAGTTCACTTTCATGTATTTACGTTCCCCTGTATCACTTATTTGTACGTCCGTTCTTTATGTTTACCATCCACAACCTTTTTAGACACTCACACGCGCATGCGTGGCGTCTTCCGGGTTCCTCCTGTGATCGGAGCCTGGCTTTCGCCTACACACGGCGCTTTGCCGTTTGACTTTTCCATTGCTTCTTTAACGCGGTAAGACCCGTATTTACACCTGTTGATACGGCGATTTTTATGCACCTAGCACAAGGTCGGGATCTGTTGGGCTCTTAAATAGTTTTGTGTGTTCTCTTTTCACCTATGTATCTTTATGCGTATGCACTTGGCACGTTATGTTGGTACCCTTTATTACTTCTATGACTCACAGTTTCGGTACCTTTTCAAGGTTATTTTTCTGTCAGCACACTTTTAGTCGTCCTTGTATTCACTTTATCAATCTCATTTACCACACACTTTTGCACGTGAAATATTCTACGTTATATTTGGGTGAGAGGCATGTTCTTTGAAGCCACATCCCTCATTATCTTGTATTCCGTGCTCCTCTTATTCTACCATCACTTAGTAGTCCTATTTCTTTTCATTTTACAGACCCCCTGAGGAAGCGCACTGTTGTGCGAAATGCATTGGGGAATCTAAAACTTATGTGGATCTTATACATGATGTATATGTATGATTGATGCTTAAAAACACGTCGTGACTGTTCAATCATATGAAGTCAATATGATATCTAACAAATAAATGGTCGAAACTTCTACAAGCATCCTGGAGTAAATACTCACCTTTCATTTGAAATACATTTGGAATACATTTTGCACATTTTATGCTCAAGAGTACTACCAGTTTTTTCTTACTCGCAGTAAGATTTTCTTTATTTTCTCCATGGCAAACATGGCTAATGTTGCATATTTCCGAGTAGCTTGAAAAACTGTGTCCAGGTCAACAACTGCACTTGACTTGTCTCTAACCCCTGCAAAAGACCCTGCAAAAGAGACCCAGTTTGCAGTGGTGCACATGTAATCAAGGGCTTGGCAACTGGTCCACATGTCTGTTGTCAAGTGGCTAGTGTGAACAGCACTCTTCTGCAAAGCTGCACCAATCACCTCCAGCACATCTTGATGTAGTGCTGGAACCGCAACTCTGGCAAAATAGGACCGGCTAGAAACCGTCCATTTAGGGCAGACTGTTGCCACTATTTCTAGAAACCCCACCCCTTCCACGAAAAAAAAGGGAGAAGGTCCAGAGCTAGCATTTTAGCCAGCTTTGCGTTATACAGACTTACCGTTGAGTGGTTGCGTTCAAATGGTGCCTCCGACCACAACATTCCGGGAATGGTGGTCTGGATCATTTTACGTGATGATGATGATGATGACGACGTCTTCAAACCAGTTAGGCCCATTGATGTAGTTTTTCACATTGGTGTCTCTCCAACACTCTTAGTTGTTGCAGGGGTAGAGGGCGATACCACTGCAGTACTGCTGCCAGCAGAACTGGGTGTACCAGAAAAAATGTCTGTTGTTTTTTCACTTCCCCCCTGCACAATCAGATTCTCGTCATCATCAGATGCAATATCAAGGGATATATTTGGATTTGTTTTTCTTTTGCCTTCCTCGATCTTCCTCATGTATGCTTCCCACTCGATAGCGTGGTGTTTTTTGAGATCACCCCTCTGGCCTCCAGTACCATAGTTGGAACCAAGCTTACCCCGACTAACGCATGCTTTACAAATCGAACAAACGACCATGTTTTCCGCCTTTGCGCTAACAGTAAAGAAGTCCCAAACTGGGAACTGGTGATGTCTGCTGAAGGTGGAGGTGCTACTTTGACTTTCAATGCCAGATGAAGTTGAGGATGGGCGTGGCTGAATTTGTTTCTGTTGTTCACTTACAGCACCACTACTTGAGGTCGAACTGGATGGAGGTGCATGCCGGCCCTTCTGACTAAAAAAGATGGAAGCTTTAAGTCGTGTTGGTGTTGTAGTTAACGGTGGTGGTACCAGTGCCACGCCGCCCACATCCCGCTCAGCAGCCATTCGGGATAGGGGGAAAATGTCTGTCTGCTGCATGCCTGCTGGGGCTGGAGTGACGACTCTGATGACTGGGTCATCGTCAGACTGTTCATCAGCAGCAGAAGACACCACTTCTTGTTCGTCGTCATCAGCCATAAGTGGAAGCTTTGCGGGAGCCTTCCTTTTTAGGCTTAGCTACCTTTGTCGGCTCATGGCGTGACTCACTCTCAGACTCCATTGGTGGGTTCCAATCAACATCAAGATCATCAGAAGGAAGGGGGCTTGAAGAAGATCTTGTAGTAGCCCTCCTTGACCTTTTTCTTGCTGGGGATCTGGAAGACAATGGATCATCATCAGGAGGAGTGGCTTCCTCGGATGATACCTCCTCGTTAATAGCAATTTCCTGATGTGCCCCTACTTCTGGTGGAACAAGCGTTGTAGGCAGTTGTGCCGCTTCATGAACCTCTAGTTGCACCTCTCCATGCACCTGTCCATGCGCCTCTCCTTGCGGCTCTACTTGCGCCTCTTCTTGCGGCTGTACTTGCACCTCTCCTTGCAGCTGTACTTGCGCCTCTCCTTGTGGCTCTACTTGCGCCTCTCCTTGCCCATGTACTTGCGCTTGTACTAGTTGCACCTGTGTTTGTGGCTGTGGTTGTTGAACACTCGTCAGCTGAGTTACACCTGGCGTTGATTGGATGGTACTTTCTTGTGATGAGCCAAGATCACTGGTCGATGGTGATTCAACAACAAAAGTGGCTGTCGCAGCAGCACTCATGGTGGTCTTGGACCTAACTTGGCGTGGTGGCACTGAGCCCAATGAAGCGGAGGTGCTGCTTCCAGCTTGGTCCCCGGCGGACACCGCTGCTGCTGCAGGCGTAGTTGCTGCAGGCGTAGTTTTTTCTCCCAAAAAAGGTGTCAGTGGGCACACCAGTCTCCTTGGTAGGTGGTGCCACTTGCTTCTTCTGCTCCTTCTTACTGGCAGTGGCACTGGCGACTTTTTTCGCTGAGGCGCTACGGCCAACTTTCTTAGGGGCCATCTTCTTGAGATGTCAGAACAGCAGGCCGCAGTTGCACGAGTTGCAGAGTTGTCTTGTCTGTGGCCACACGTGACGTCACGTGACGTTGTGCTGCACACACCGCTGCAGGACTTCTTCCTGGCACTGGTGGTTCTCTTGTGCACCTAAAAGCAATGGAAGCCAGAGGAACATCAGTTATACACCCCAAAAAGTCGAAAAACACTCAAAAATCACCACAATCCCATGCCATCCATGCCCTCAATGGTGTTTACATTCAAGACACCCCACAGAAAGACTAGGCCCATGCACCACTGAGTACCCCTGGGCATAATGGTTGAAAGCAAGGCAAACTGGGTGCAGGCCTGAGCACACTGCCTGGCTTCAAAATGGCCCCTTGAACCCCACCACATGGCCGGGCCCTGCCTGTACCAGGCCTCAAAATGGCCCCCACCCACATGGCCAGGCCCCAACAACACCCCAAAAAGTCGAAAAACACTCAAAAATCACCACAATCCCATGCCATCCATGCCCTCAATGTTTAAATTCAAGACACCCCACAGAAAGACTAGGCCCATGCACCACTCACTACACCTGGGCCTACTGGCTAGTGAGGCTTTACAGGCACCCCAAAATTAAAAAACAAAAATCAACATATAACAGTGAGCTAAAATTCCATGACATAAATGAGAATTAAGTTTAAAAAAAATCACAGAAACAGTTGTACCATGCACCCATGACTAACGCTGGGGCTACTGGATACTGTGGCTACCCACCACAATATATATTATGTTAAAGTTGTAAAAAAAAGTTTTAGAACTGTAGTTGCCTCAACTGCGATGCCCAAAACAAACAACACCAACTTACTTGTAAAATCTCAAGTCCAAAAGTGATCCAAACTCCAAAGTCCAAAAAGTCCTCAAATACAAATATCCAGCAGCAGTCACAAAAAGTAATCCTTCCAGCTCCACAGCCAAATGAAAATTGACCAGGACAAGGAGAAAGCACTGGGAGGAGCCTGCTGGACAGGAACTGGAAGTTGGAGACTCAGGGGCACTTCCTTCCTCCCACCCCACCCCAAAAAATGGACTCCTGCACCAAAAAGTGCAGCCAAATGTCAATCTAAGGAGTTAATCTGATCAAAATCATCAATTTCAGAAGGTTTATGCTTCCTGCAGTGGATTTCTTGTGCAGAATCGCAATTTTAGCAATTTCGGGAACGTGAGCTGTTCAAATCTCCCGCCAGAAGTCAGCTGTGCGCCGCATCTACGTGTTCGGCATTGTTTACTCCAGCAATACGTGATTGCGGGCCTTTATGACATACTCGCGTTGTCAAACTCTTGCTGTGCAAGATGGCAAGCCGCGATAACGTAATTGCGTTCGAAAAACTCTTGCGCAATCACGTGGCAATATCGAAAATGGCGCAGCACACCAAAGCCGGGAGAAAAACAACTTGGCGGACTCAGAATCACGGTAAGTCATCGCCACGCGCGCGATATTGTATTTTTCAAGCGTGACCAAGCAAAATAATTCGTAGCTTGCAAATTTGCGGATTATTGGGTACATTTGCGTGATTTGCGGATCGCAAAATCGTAAAAAATCCGCAAATACGCCCGCAAAACGGATTTTACCCCCATACTTAATCTTGTTTTGTGCTTTTCTTGCATATGATTTTTGTGTGAATGGCGCTAAACTGAACGTATGGCTCTGTCTCTTGCATCTACCGAGGGCACAGAAGGACATGGGACGGACACCAGTGGTGAGGCATCAGGCACGTCTACTACACATGAGCACACTGACACTGATGTAACCAGCGCCTTGGAGGGAGACAGGAGTTTGCTTGAGGAATGACAGCCAGAGACACTAACCTCATCTGACGCCAGCAGTGACTCCTCTATGTTGGCTGGCAAAGGGAGAGGGAAATCTGCCTCCTCTTACAGCACACATGATGTTGTCTGTGTGCTGTGCTGATTTGTGTTGTGGGAGTACATGCTGTGGCTACAAGATGTGTGTGCTACTGATTTGGTTGTTGTGCATGCAGTGCTGTGAGTGTATGTTGCCTTGCACTTGCCTGGTGTGCACCCCCAGATGTCCAGCTGAGTTTGCAATGTGATGAATTGGCATGTGCATCTGTTGTGTTTTTGTTGTTGATGAATGCAGTCTTTGGCCTGTGTTGCCTCTTTCAGCTGTCAGATATTCTGTGTGTGATGTTCTATTTGCATGACATTGTTGGTGAGTTGTTTGTGCATTTTGATATATTCAGATGTGTGTTGCAGGTGTAGTGTGCATTACTTGTGTGTCTGTCACATGCAGCAAGGTGGATTTTTGCTCCTGAGCTTATTTTGAGTGCACATTGGTGGTTTGTCCTCCTATGTTTGACCTGCCACTTGTCGGGGTTGTGCATGTGCATGCACAACACCACCGAACTCAACGCACTCAACACCGGCCGGATCCCGGGATGCTACCGAGCCACCCCGAGACAAACCCTCAGACCCTTCAGCTGCCACTCCTGCAAGTTCACCTGCATCCGGACCTGCAACGCACCCGCCAAGCTGAGCACCATAAGCAACCACCTCAAGTGCATCCTGCTCAACACTCGATCGGTCCACAGACACGGCGTCAAACTCTGGAACCTCCTCGACACCACATCCCCAGACGTCGCATTCCTCACGGAAACCTGGATGAACGCCTCCTCAGCACCCGACATCGCCATCCCGGACGGATACAAGATCACCCGGAGGGACCGCGGCAACCAGACAGGAGGAGGCATCACCATCATCCACAGGAACACCATCCACATCACGACCAACACCGACGACACCCTGACAACTGCTGAACACCTGCACTTCCAGATCCACACCGACCCCAAGACCACCCTCAGGGGCACCCTCATCTACAGACCCAGGGACCACGCTCACAATTCAGCGAAGACATCGCCGACTTCATCAGCCCGCATGCCCTCCTCTCCGCCGACTACATCCTCCTCGGGGGACCTCAACTTCCACCTGGAGAACAACAACGACCGCAACACCGCCACCCTGCTGGACAACCTCGCCACCCTCGGTCTCAAGCAGCTGGTGACCACCCACCTCGCTGGACACACACTCGACCCCGTCTTCCACTGGACGGATCACAGCTGCGTCCACTTCAGCTTCAGAAGAACAACTGTCCACCACCACCAGCAACAAGTCGCTCGCAGAAGCTGGAACAAGATCACAGCCGACCAGCTCACCGCATCCCTGAGCCAGCACCCCCCACCAGCTCAGCGGACCCCAGCCAGGCCGCCGATAACCTCACGAAATGGATCAGCAGCTGCACAGAAGACCTCGCCCCACTGAGGACCCCACCTAGCAGACCTGGCAGCAAGAAAGCACCTTGGTTCACCGACGAACTCAAGAGCTCCAAGAAGAACTGCCGAGCCCTCGAGAGAGCCTGGCGCAGAGACCCAACACGAGACAACATGACCACCCTCAAGCTTGCCACCCGAAAACACCATCAACTGATCCACACCACCAAGAAAACGGCATTCAAAGAACGACTTGACAACAACGCACACAACAGCAAGGAACTCTTCAACATCATTAAAGAGCTCTCCAACCCCAACGCCGGAAACAACGACATCACCCCATCGCAAGACCTCTGCAACTCGCTCGCCTCCTACTTCCACACAAGATCGCTGACATTCACAACAGCTTCAGCACACAACCAATGCTCCCCATGACCACACCGACGCCCCCCACCACCACACTCCGCGCCTGGACCCCGATCAGCACCGAAGAAACCATCCGCATGATGAACACCATCCACTCCAGATCTCCAACCGACCCCTGCCCTCACCACGTCTTCAACAAGGCCGACACTGTCATCGCACCCCACCTGCGGGACATCATCAACACCTCCTTCGACACCGCAACCTTCCCTGAGAGCTGGAAGCACGCCGAACTCAGCGCTCTACTGAAGAAACCATCAGCGGACCCCACCAAACTCAAAAACTACCGCCCCATCTCGCTCCTCCCGTTTCCTGCCAAAGTCATCGAGAAGACGTCAACAAGCAGCTGGCCGCCTTCCTCGAGATGAACGATCCCTCGACCTCTCGCAGTCTGGCTTCCGGGCCAACCACAGCACCGAGACCGCCCTCATCGCAGCCACTGATGACATCCGAGCCCTGCTCGACAACGGAGAAACAGCGGCCCTCATCCTCCTCGACCTCTCCGCGGCATTCGACACTGTCTGCCACCACACCCTAGTGCAGCGCCTCAGCAACGTCGGAATCCAGGAGAAGGCACTGGACTGGATCATCTCCTTCCTCGCCGGGAGGACACAGAGAGTCCGTCTACCCCCGTTCAGATCAGAAGCCACCGAAGTCATCTGCGGCGTCCCTCAGGGCTCCTCGCTCAGCCCCACCCTCTTCAATGTCTACATGAGCCCCCTTGCGGCCATCGCACGCCAACACAACCTCAACATCATCTCCTACGCTGACGACACTCAGCTGATCCTCTCCCTCACCAACGACCCCGCCACCGCCAGAGCCAATCTACACGAAGGGATGACAGACGTGGCTTAGTGGATGACGACCAGCCGCCTGAAACTGAACTCAGACAAGACGGAAGTTCTCATCCTGGGCTCCTCACCCTCCGCTTGGGACAACTCCTGGTGGCCCCCGGCCCTGGGCATCGCACCCAAATCGACAGACCACGCACGCAACCTGGGCTTAATCCTGGACTCCTCCCTCTCCATGACCAGACAAGTCAACACCGTCTCCTCTTCCTGCTTCAATATCCTGCGCATGCTACGTAAGATCTTCCGGTGGATCCCCACCGAGACCAGGAGGACGGTCACCCAGGCCCTCGTCACCAGCCGACTTGACTACGGCAACGCCCTCTACGCCGGAACCTCCGCCAAGCTCCTGAAGAGACTCCAGCGGATCCAGAACGCCTCAGCAAGACTCATCCTTGACATCCCCTGACACAGCCACATCTCCGGACACCTGAGAGACCTGCATTGGCTCCTGGTCAACAAGAGAATCACCTTCCGTCTCCTCACCCACGCTCGCAAAGCCCTACACAACCAAGGCCCAAGATACCTCAACAGCCGCCTCAACTTCTACACCCCCACCCGCCAGCTTCGATCGACCAGCCATGCCCTCGCCGCCGTCCCCCGCATCCGAAGAGCCACAACAGGAGGAAGGTCCTTCTCCTACCTGGCCGCCAAGACTTGGAACTCCCTCCCGACCCACCTCCGCCTGACCCAAGACCACCTCGCCTTCAGGAAGCAGCTCAAGACCTGGCTGTTCGAGCAGTAGCAGACCCCCCCTCCCAAGCGCCTTGAGACCCTCCGGGTGAGTAGTGCGCTATATAAATGTTTTTGATTGATTGATTGATTGAATGTGTTAAACTATGACAACATGTTGACTTGATGGGTGGTGTGGTATGTCTGTCTGTGTTAGCTTATTGTCCCATTGATCCCAGTTTGTGTCCATGATTGTTTTGAGATGATGCACTTCTTGTCTGTGTTGGGGTAAGGTGTCTGTGTATTGGTCCTGAGTGACAATGTTGTGTGCTCCTGTTCTGTCTGGGTTCCCATTGCTTTTCCACTGTTCAGCTGGCCATATATGGGCTTGTTGTACTTCTGTGTATAATGTTTGTGAGGTTTGTACTTGGCTTTTGTGTTTGTGCCAGCATTGGTTCAGGCATCCCTGAGTGTGTGTGATGATTGTGGATGTACAGCACGGAGTGTGATTGTTTGTCAGAATACTCACAGGACATTATTTGTACCATTCTTTGTGTTTGACACTGGTGTTGAGTGATGCAGGTGTGAGGTGAGTGGAGGAGGGGTATGTGTGAAGAATCCAACTTGTGTTTGACAGTCAGGGTGTGTGACAATGAAGCATGGGTGTTGTGCTGATGACATACACATGTCAAGTAAGTTGAAACAGATATGTGGCTGAGTATTGTTTGAGTTCAGACACTTCCTATCAACCCTTGTGTCTATGAATGGTTTGCCTTGCTATCTCCCTGAGTTGGTGCACAGAGGTCACTGTGGTTTAATTGCACTCACTGTGCCTGCAATGTCTGATTTGATGGCCTAAGGATGTTGTGATATGTTCCTTCTCTTGCATTAGATGTACACATGCTTTGTGGTTTGCTTCTTGGCTTTCCAGCACTGTCCACCTCACTTTTGGCTAGCCAATTTATTGTCCTCCATTGCCGCTGTCATCTGGTATGAGTAAGAGGCTGTGTGTACAGTTAAGTGGTTGTTCATAAACAGTGTGAGTGTTAATTGTGTGATTGGACGTAGTTTGCTTGACATGAGTGGAGGGTAGGTGAGGGGAAGAGGGTTGCCCTGCCCCTGAGCTTCTGTGCAGGGTTTTCCTCTTCACCCCCACCTTCTGAGACAGGTTCCCTGGTTGTTTGTTGTGTGTGGTGCAGGGTCTGGGTACACCTGGCTGGTTAATTGTGCCGAAGAGGCACAAGAGGGGCACACAGCATGTCCCCTAATGGGTGTGGGTGGCCTAGTGTGTTAAGGATGGAAGTGTGGCCCTAGGATCTCTGTGGACCGCCCATGCCAGACGCTGGTCCTGCCTACTACATTTTTTTTCAGGGTTTTCCGCGTCTTCACCGCTGCAGTGACGTGACAGGGAGATTGCAGTGATTTCATGAATGATGGGTGACCTGGAACTGAGGTGTGAATTAGTGACAGGTAGGACATGTGTGGGTACACTTGTGGATGTGTTCCTGTCCCCATCAGAGTGTCTGGTGTAGACAGGAACCGTATATCAGCCCAGGAGTTGTGTGTTGTGGTTGTGTGTGGAGTTGTGTGATTGTGTACTTGCGGTGTTGTCCGCGACAGTGCATTACTTGCTAGTAGTGGATCAGGTACCGTACCAGAAAGGCATGTAAAGCTGGATCCATTATGGTCAGGACCGGGAGTCTGGTTTGACGCTCTGTTGTCGTGCTTCCTCCGTCTCTGGTTGGGTGGTTTTGCCGCTGTGGTGTGGCAGGTTGTTTGGGGCATCCTGATTTGTAGAGCAGTCGGGACGTTATGCCGCACAACGGTGGGTCTCTATTGGCTCCCACCTCAGTGGTGGCTGGTGCATTTTTATGGCTGTTCTCTTAGCCCCATGGCAGGTGGGAAATGGGCTATATTTGGCCAATGTAATATGGCGGGCGTGAGGACTGCTGCTGGCGTGCAGAAAGTGACATTTTCTGCCACCGCCTGAACCTCAGAGATGTCTCCGCCCACCATCATAATGAGCCCCTAAATCCTGCACATAATCCACTGGCTCATATGTAGTATTAAAATCTCCGGCTATGATAAGGGGGCATTCATTACTGTCAGTTTCAAGGAAATTAATTAACGTTGTCATGGTGTCTGAGGGTTTGTGTGGGATTTTGAACCGATTATAAATGTTAAAAATCCTAAAATAGATATCCACTTTGAGCAAAACCATGTCAATGGCCAGAATCTCCTGGGAGTCTATATCTAGGCGCTTTTTTTTACAGGTGAGTTTTGTTGTAGCCCAAATCAGCATGCGTCCTTCAGATCTGCCAGATGATGACTGTTTTGGTTCTATGCTAAAAAATGTGAAACCCACCGTATAGATCTGTTCAATAGCTCAGGTTTCTTGAAAGAGACACATATGACAGTTATCCACAAGTGTACCCAACTCAGGGTTCTTGAGTTTGGAACATAGCCCTGCAATGTTCCATGAGAGAATATATAACTGCTGGTCAGTAGGGGATCGTCCTTTCCATGTCTGACTTACTTCAGGCCTGACCCTTGTTGTGGGTGTGCAGATTACCCCACTGTCAGATGGACTAACTGGTTTATGAATCTATGGTTCATTGGGGTGTGAGAGTGTATTCGCCTCCATTAGCGAACCGGCCTGGGTATCACCGGGATGGCTTTACTGGGCTCCAGTCAGTCTAGTTTGTCCATGACTGATAGCGCCTCATATCTATTACTAATTTCAATAGGTAGTTGTATCTTTCTCATCTGGTCCAGATGTGTTGGTCGAGGATTTTGTCTCTGTGGTGGGATACTAGGTATAAGATGTCTATAAAAAGGAAACAGCTGCATTATGCTTATCCCACGAGCTGGACCCCCTCTGGGAATATTGCTCCCGCTGCTGATTATAAACCCGGCAAGATCCAGACTTTGACAGTTTATAACAACACAATCTCCGTCAATGGTCTTGAGTAGACGACCTACGCATCCTAATCTTACTCTCAGGATGTCTTTGTAGCGTGAGTTATCATACACAGACAAATGGGATAGCCAGGGACAAACCTTATATTTTAGCTGGCCTTCAGGTTCTTGAAAATTGCCCTGAAGGGATGGGACATTAGTAAGTATAACAACATAGGGACAACATTCTGGAGGTAAATCCAGGATATCCTTATGTGGTTGGTTGGCAGAGAGAGCCACAGTGAATGCCTGACTGGGTTGCTATCCCAAAGATGTGTCCCCCCTTTGATGAACATCAGAATGCTGGATACCAGGTCTAGTCCTACCAACAGTGTCTCTGCAGTCATATAACTGAGTGGTATACTCAGGGACCCTATTTTCAAAGTTAGCTTCCCCAAGACATTTACTGGCTGATTATCTCTATGATTGTTATAGGCAGCTGCATCATTACGAGATGTGGGGAAAGCGCTCTTATATCCTGCGGGTGCTTTATCTGAAGTTAGCAGGGTATCAGCCTGGGAAAAGGAGCTACCTCACCATCATCCAATATGATAGTTTGGGGGATTATTCAAGAGATTATTGGAACTTGCACCCTGCTCTTTTCTTAATAGATTCTCAATACCTGTAACCTTGTCCAACAATTTCTCTAACAGGACTGTGGCTGTTTTATGTGGCGCATCTAGACATGAACCCTCCGCAACACTAGCAGCAAACTGAGCAGTTTCTATTCGGTGATTCATTTTATTCATGACACTGACCAGGTGCTCTAAGCAGCCCGAAGTAAGTGAAAGCTATTGTCAATAAGTTATTTGATCCGTGCAAGAGCAATATCCAGAATATTCTCCACAACAATATCAGGGGCAACATCCTCAACATCTCCAGAAGCACTGCATATTGGTACTGGAGGAACTGCATTGGTCTGTGTGCTGATGGAACTAGTTTGTGTCACCTTAGAATTAGTGTACCGAGCCAATTTTTGCTGTTTGGGTTTTTTGGTGCCTGCACCCCTGCTTCGCTTCATGGTGGCTCTCTTGGCTTGTCCTCACTAGGTGGTTTAGCGATCCATGAACTAGTGGAAATACTTGGACCATTTACTGTGTCCATAGAAGATGCTTCCAGGTCTGGTGCAGGAGAAGACTGAAGCCGTCCTTGCGAGGTTGGGGACAAACACGATTGAGGAGCACCACCCAATGTAACGGTACCTAAAGAAGAGCGCCTCTGCAGAGATAGCGGTTCTAAAGAGAGTCGCCTCTCCATCAGTTCAATATCATGGCTGAGCATTGATTCAGCCCTAACAATGAAAGTATCTAAGGTTCCCGCTACACCTCTGCATTTGCTCATAGTAAAGGCAGGAATAAACAACACTACAGGCACAGGTATTTATAATCAAGCGGTGCAAAATTGCCAGAGTACCTGGAAATTGTGAAGCCTAGATCTACTGTCCCGATGTTAGAGGAATGGCCCAGGCCAGCCTCCTCCGGGCTCCGATGGACCCGCCCTTGACCCGGACACGCCCGCACGCATCCCGCAATGAGGGAACCCACTGTACATTTAACGCACCTCCAGGCGAGGGCTGTGGGCTTTGGTGGTGGTGTGAACCACAGGAATACATGGGACTTTGAGTCCTGTGTCTGCTCCCCCTCACAGACAGTGGGAGTGTCAGCAGCAAAGTTATAGGCTTCCTGGGCGTTGTTGGTGGCATCTGCCATGGGGATACCTAGGACTTTGAGTCTATTGTCCGCTCCCTCTCGCAGACAGTGGCAGTGTCTGCAGCAACATTTCGGGATTCCCGCGCTGCGGGAGCCCACTGGTGTATTTAATGCGCCTCCAGGCGCGGGCTGTGGGTGTCGGTGTAGGCATCAGCCATAGGGATACCTGGGACTTTGAGTCCTGTGTCTGCTCTCCCTCGCAGACAGTGGAAGTGTCAGCAGCAAAGTTATGGACAAAGACTCCAAATTCCCCTCCCTAGATACACATGCAGATAAAGATGCATGGGTGGGACACTTCGAAAAAAAATGTGTCCCACGTCCATTTTAATCTCTTCATTTCTTGGTTCAGTGGCTACATCTCAAGGTGGGCTAATTTTCTCTATAGAAGAGGTTAGAAAGGGTCTGAAATCATGTATCTCTGAAAAGGCATTGTACCCAACGGCATCCCAATCGATCTCTTCCAAGGGAACTATGATATGTGGGTCCCTTTACTAACCAATGTCTTTAATTGCATCCAGATAGAGGGCCCACCCCATTCTGGAAGCAGAGAGTAATAGTGCCAATATACAAGAATGGTAACAGGGAGTCCCCAATGAATTATCGCCCAATTTCTCTCCTTGACACTACTGCCAAGCTCATGTGACGGCTCCTATTAGCTAGACTGGAGGATTGGGCTGAAAATCATAGCATCTTTATGAAGGCCCAATATGGATTCTGGAAGGGCATGGGGATGATGGATCAAATCCTAAACCTTTCTCTATCCATAGGAAAATACACCAAGGCAAAAGCTGGCAAAATCTATATGGCCTTTATGGATTTGACCGCAGCTTTTGATTGTGTTTCGCACTAGAGATTGTGGTCTATGATGTAGAGGATGTGCATTGATCCACTGATAATACGTTTTGTTTGTCAGTTGTATGCCAATGCCACTGTTTGTGTACGGTATGGCAGGAATGGGAAGTGTACACGTTCCTTTAAGACAGAAAAGGGGGTGATTCAAGGGTGCGTACTCACCTAGTTTATTTTTTCTATCTGCACAAGCGGTGTAGAGGCCACCCTCTCTGCCATACCACGGGATGTACCTAAATCCAATCATAGCCCCCTTCTGATATTGGCAAACGCCGACGATGCAGTACTAATGGCCAGAACGGGGATAGCTTTACATTCCCTAATTACAGCTTATACAACATTCATTGCCTCCCTAGATTTAAAAGTAAATGAATCAAAGTACTTTATAATAGTAGCAGCTAGAGGAGAGAAATCCCCCAACTTCAATTTGGCATCAAAGAAGATTGAGGTGGTTGACTGTTTTCATATCTTGGAGTCCTTTACGATAAAAATCACTTTTGGACTAACTTGTTGGCAGCAAGAGCCCAGAGTATGGAAAGGAATCTCCAAGATATTACAAGTTTTGCGAAGAAGCTAGGGGCGAGTCCCCTGGACTCGGTCAAAAAGATATACTCTGCAAAATAAGAAATATATTTCTTATTTATAAAATTTTTATTTGGGTTTACATTTTATGATCATTTTCTTGGATTTACTACTTTAATATTTATTTAATAAAATGTGCTGTGGGCTATTACTTATAAGTAATCTACTCCTTTGTTAAATATGAAGATTTTGACTTGTATTTACACTTGCATGCTGTGCATTCTTTTGGTCTGCTTTCAAAGTTTAGGGGCAATTTATTTAACAAATGACTTCATTTGTAGTTGTTGGCAGCTTTGTTCTTTTGTAATGATTCTATAAATGTATAGAGTGTATGTTGGGTTCTGCCTAGTGTGGTTTGGAAGGCATGCTTAAACTGCGCTGTTTGTTTTTGCTTCCTGTGCCATGGTGCTGTCATAGACATTTCACCATAGTATTTGGAATGTGGGTTGGAGTCTTTGTCTGGAGCAATGCAGTCTACCAGCCCAAGTGTCTTTGAAATAATCTATTAGGGGGCTCAGCATGCCTTCACTTTGTTGGAAGAAAGGTCTTTCTATGAGTAATTTGTAGTGGTTCGCTACATCTGTGACTGGGATATAGGCTAGTGCTATCATTGTTTTATTTTAAAAGCAAATTGGCTCTTTGTAGAATATTCCACAGCCTTGAATGGCTGTGTGGGGGTAAATATTTAAAATGGTTTGAATCATAGTTTGCTCAAAGTGTATGATTCTTTTTTGGGGGGTGGTAGTTATTTTTTATGTTTAATGTGGTTTATGAGGTCGTAGTAAGAGCTACTTTGTTTATTTGGTAGTAGGGAGTAGGGCATATAGAAAAAGAACAGTTGTATTTTGATATTCAACATGTAGAGTGTATATCTGAGTGAAGGTTTTGGAAACATTGTGAAGGTCCCATTCATCATCCATCATCCACATTTGACATTGAACACTTTTTATTGAGTTATTTGTTGTGGAGAGTATTTTTTTCTTCATTATTTAAGGTTGTGTTGTAAAAGGAAAGGCTCTTCATTATGTACCTGTGAGGATGAGTCACCCCGGAAGGCATAGCCAGGAGCATAGAAGACCAATCAGCAACAAGCACGGACCTGGAGGGAAGGACGCTTGGACCTGGGGTAGAAGGCGGAGGAAGGCGGAATTCGGAAGACTCCAGAAAGGAAGGAGAAATCAGGACTCAAGTGGATAAAGAGGTAGAGGAAAAAGATGGATGTTCAGTTTCGGCAGCTAAAAACAGGAGAACAGTGCCAGAGGATGACGAGGCTCCAGAATGGTGGAGTGAAGAGTGGTGGTCACCCCAGGAGATCGGAAGTCCCTTCCGCAACTCAGGGAAGTGTTGCGGCTTTCCTGGTACGTGGACAGGGGGAGGTGGTACCTTTGGGGAGGGAGTACGGGTGGAGAAGGAAAACACTGGGAGAATAGTAGAAAGAGGGGGACCCAAAAGAGCCCTTTGATGTAATACAATGATTAAGAATTGATCCCAAGAAGAAATAGTCAGAATTTAGAGAGGAAACCAAAGAAACAACAAACATATAAATTAATAGTACCAGATGAAAGGGTTAAAGTGGTAGGGTAAATAGAGCTATAAAAAGGATTCAGGAAGACTGAAAGAGAGTCCCAATAATCAGTTTAAAAATAAGAGAGAAAAGTGGCACAGAATTAGTTACACATATAAATATGTGTGTATTTGTTTTTTTTCTCTCCTTTGTGCACTAAACCTCCCCTCTTTTCCTCACCCCTCCCAATGAGAGAGTTAGAAGCTATAAAAGATAATTATCCAAAGGAAAGGGATTTTAAGTGCTACGTACACCAGGGTGTGGTGATGGTCACTTTAATACTTCACCAATTGGACAGATCCTAATTCCTCAATTTTCCTTCTGTTCTCTCCTGGTAATCCGGGGACGACGCACCCTTGGAGATTGAACTTGAGACCAAAGAAAAGGACAATCAGAAAGAGTGAAGAAGCCCTGGCGAATTCAGAACAGATGACAGAACCAAAACAACAAGTTTGTTATGCTTTTCTCAAGATTTATTATTTATTGTATTGTCGTCCAAAATAAACGTCAACATTAAGAAGCACATACAGCCTCCCAGATTTATTTCCTGCCCATCCCTCACAGTGCCACTGTTAAATTTTCAGGTATTTTGTCTGTCTTGAATTTTTCTAGGGGCATGAGGAACATCGCTCATTTGCTTTTTTAGTTTGTGAAATTAAACATTTTAAAGTGGGGTCTGGTGGCAGTTAGCCTGTGATGTGTTCGGGGATATTACAGCAATATATCTTTGAACATCTTGTGGGTTCCTGAGTAGTAGTGCTTGCCTCTCTTCTATTTCCATCACATTTGGGTGGTGGCAGTGCTCTCTTCAATGTAGTACATCATCTTTTGTAGTTGCCTTTCCAATGCATGCAAGATAATTATATTTGGTACATTTCAAGTTTTTTTTTTCTGTTGAATAACTTTCTTGGCTGTGGGTGTAGCCCTTGTGATTTAATAACTGCTTTCCTTTCTGTGAAGTAATGAACTTTGCTGCCTTTGTCATTGTATCTGAAAGTAGTGTAATAGTATAAATACATACAATATTAAGCCCAGGTATAAAACTCAGCTCCGTTCGCAGAGTTTGCGGAATTTGGCAACTCCGCGATTCCGTGGAGAATGTGGAGTTAACATTAAACTCTGAACCCCGCAGCAGAGCTTGAAATGTAATTTTGCACACCTCTGCGACTTGCTGGGTGCCTTCGATTGGCCACAAGATTTTCAGGGGCATTTGAAAGCGCCACAAGATTTTCTAGTCGGCCGCATACTCCTTTTAGATTTTGCAGTCGCCAACACGTCATTCGGACATGCCAGCAACTCACTGCGGCTGTTTTTTGTTGTACATGAATTCCTCGGAAGCTTGTTTACGGTCCAAGGAAGGCATGGCTTGGCAGTTCGGGCTGGACTGCCAAGCCATGAGGCACAGGGTCAGACTGATTTGCATATGGCCATGTCTGAACTGGGGTGGCTGAGTGGGCTAAAGAACGGTGATGGATTAAACCCAGATCTGTTGACTGGGTGTGAGTGTTTGATTGGTTCAGATGCTCCGTCCATCACCACCCCCTTTTGTACCGCTTTGTTCGCCATAAGTTGGCAGGGTATGCTCAGACGTGAGTCCCTTGCTCACTTTGCCACTGGATTCAAGCAAGCCGGGCTGAAGAAGGCTGAAATGCCAGAAATGGGTCCTCGGAAGCTTGTTTCCGGTCCAGGGAAGGCATGGCTTGGCAGTTCGGGCTGGACTGTTCCCATGAGGCACAGGTTCAGACTGATTTGCATATGGCCATGTCTGATCTGGGGTGGCAGAGTGGGCTTAAGAACGGTGATGGATCAAACCCAGATCTGTTGACTGGGTGTGAGTGTTTGATTGGTTCAGATGCTCCGTCCATCACCACCCCCTTTTGTACCGCTTTGTTCGCCATAAGTTGGCAGGGTATGCTCAGACGTGAGTCCCTTGCTCACTTTGCCACTGGATTCAAGCAAGCCAGGCTGAAGACTGCTAAAATGCCAGAAACCGGTCCCGGAAGCTTGTTTCCGGTCCAGGGAAGGCATGGCATGGCTTGGCAGTTCGGGCTAGACTGTTCCCATGAGGCAAAGGGTCAGACTGATTTGCATATGGCCATGTCTGAACTGGGGTGGCAGAGTGGGCTACAGAACGTGATGGATTAAACCCAGATCTGTTGACTGAGTGTGAGTGTTTGATTGGTTCAGATGCTCCGTCCATCACCACCCCCTTTTGTACCGTACATGAATCTACAGCATCTATCTATCTATCTATCTATCTATCTATCTATCTATCTATCTATCTATCTATCTATCTATCTATCTATCTATCTATCTATCTATCTATCTATCTATCTATCTATCTATCTATCTATCTATCTATCTATCTATCTATCTATCTATCTATCTATCTATCTATCTATCTATCTATCTATCTATCTATCTATCTATCTATCTATCTATCTATCTATCTATCTATCTATCTATCTATCTATATCTCTATCTATCTATCTCTCTATCTATCTATCTATCTATCTATCTATCTATCTATCTATCTATCTATCTATCTATCTATCTATCTATCTATCTATCTA
>NW_028240901.1:0-120839 GCF_964263255.1 Lissotriton vulgaris
AGTGCCGACAGGCTATGCGAAGATACTTACAGCGATCTCAGCCTACGTGGCGGTGGGAATTTCCCCGCACTGACGGGGATGTGCTCCGCAAGCGAGCGATGCATTAAAACTTGCAGAAAGTCTTTTAAAATCTTGGTTTCCAGCTTCACAACACAGGTACACCTTCCAAAGGCACCACAACTGGCCCAAACACTCTAGGAAGGACAGAACTCTCTCATCAGAGTTCAGGGAAGCTGGGGGTGAAGTCCTTTTGTACCTGGTGCTTCTTAAAAGGGAGCCAGCTTTCTTCAGGCCCTGGAGATTCCTTCAAGCAAGGGGACACAGCACAAAGCAAAGTCCTTCCCCTCTCCTTGACAGCAAAGCAACTGCAGGCCAGTCCAGCAAAGCAACAGCAGGACAGTCTTCCTTCTTCAGTCTTCCAGCTCTCTCCTTGGCAGAGGTTTCTTATTGATTCCGGGATTATATATTTTTCTGTAGTCTGGGGTCCTGTAGTCATACCCCTAAAAGTCTCTGCACCCTTTGTGCAGGAGGGCTCTGATCCCTGTCTGAACCAGTTCTGGGTGTTCCCTGAGCACTTCGTTTTCCTGGCTTCTCGTTTCCTTTCAGAGAGAGGGGCATGGTCATCAGCCGCCCAGCAGGAGGTGGAGCCAGCATTGTGGAAGGCAGGCACAGCCCTATTCAGGCCCAGGTGCTACCCCCTCCTACCACTCTAGATGCAGATGTAGCTATTCAGCCCAGGGATAGCCCACTCAGCCTCTGGGAGCCACATTGACCCTGCTACTCACAAACCAGACAGTCAATTCATAAATATGCCAAGGCACACAGAAAGGTCACACAAGAGAACAGCAACTTTCTAAAAGTGCTTTTCTCAAACACAGGATTTAAAAACCACCTTTCCTAAAAGATGTGTTATTAAATTCTGAGTTCATGGATACTAAATTGTAAATTGATACTTGTATAGCGCACTACTCACCCGCAAGGGTCTCAAGGCGCTTGTACGAATACCGCTGTGGAACCCATCCTGGCTTTACCTGTGAGACGTCTCCTCCTGGGCACCCCCAAGGTGGAGGCCAGGCATCCTTAGCGTTGTGGGGGCCGTTGCGGAGATTAAGCAAGCTATTGCCCAGAGTTGCAGAGTGGGACTCCATGATTGGAATTGGCACTGAGGCGAGAATTATCAGGCCCGTGGAATTTTGAGCCCAAGACCCACCGAGACGGGGAATTGAAGCCTGGTCCCGGGCTAGACCTCTGCATTAGGGTCTGCCGCTCTAATCATTGAGCCACACTTCTCCAGACTTGTATACTTGACTTGTATGTCCTATCTTGCTCCTATGGGAAGATATGCAGGTAGCCACTGTAGCCAGCCTTCCCCATGATAGCCTATGGGCAAGATAGCCTTACAATAGTGAAAAACGAAAATGGCTGTAATTCACTACCAGGGCATGTCACCTGCACTAGTACATGCACTACCTTTTACATACACTGCACCCTGCCCAGGAGGTACCTTGGGCCTTCCATAGGGGTGACCAATGTGTACAGAAAGGGAAGGGTTAGGCCTGGTCAGTGGGGACACTGACCAGGGGGACATGGCAGTTCACAGACTGCACACAGGCACTGCAGTGGCAGGCCTGAGACACCATTTTAGGGCTACTCATGTGGGTGGCACAATCAGTGCTGCAGGCCCACTAGTAGCATTTGTATCACCAGCCCTGGCACACTCAGTGCACTTTACTAGGGACTTCTTGGTAATACAAATATGCCAATCATGGATAACCAATTACAATATCAATTTACACAGGGAGCACTTGCACTTTGACATGGCAAAGTGCCCAAAGCATCTAAACCAGCAAAAATGAAATCCAGCACAGCGTCAAAAATACAGGAGGCAGAAGCGAAAAGACAGGGGAAATCACGCCAAAGATGCCAGGTCTAACACGTGTCCCCTCTAGCTGAAAGTGGGGAGAACTGCACACCCTATTGGGAGTGCTCTTCACTAAGGCAGAAGAATCTGGACAGACCATCCGCATTGGCGTGTTCTGTACCAGGGCGTGTTCCACCATAAAGTCCAATCCCATGTAGGGAGATGGACCACCCCAACAGTAGTGCGCTATACAAGTATCAATTTACATTTAACAGTTTTGGGTTCTCACCCCTCATCTGCATTAACCATCTGAGGGGCCTGTGGTCTGTCTGTACCCTGAAGTGAGTTCCAAACAAGTAGGGCCTCAGCTTCTTCAAAACCCAGATCAAAGCAAAGCTTCCCTTTCAATTGCACTCCACCTCTGTTCCCAGGGTAGTAGCCTCCTACTAATGAAACCTACAGGTTAGTCCCAGCCCTCGTTGTTGATCTCAAGAGTACTGCTCCCACACAATGCTCTGAAGCGTCTGTCTGTACGACAAACTCACTGGAGAAATCAGGTGTCTTGAGCACCGGTGCTGTATGAATGGCAGTTTTCAGGGCATCAGAAGCAGTATGACATGCTTCGGTCCAATTCACTCTCTTGGGCTGCTTCCTTGAAGTCAGCTCTGTCAAGGGGGCAACAATGGTGCCATATCCCTTGACAAATCGTCGGTTAAAGCCGGTGAGACCTGAAAAAGGCTCTTACCTCTGGCTGGGTCTTGGGGGGCTCCCAATCCAGAATGGTATCAATCTTCGCCTATAGGGGTGCCACCTAGCCGCTCCCCACCTGGTGTCCCAAATAAGACACAGATCCCTGCCCTATCTGGCACTTGCTGGCCTGATAGTGAGGCCTGCCCTTTGCAGAGCCTTCAACAATTCACAGAGGTGTCATCCAGGTATGCGGCGTGAATTCCTCCAGCCAGGTCAGTACTTGGTTGCCAGTCTCAGGAATGTGGCAGGGGTGTTCTTCAACCCAAAGGGCATGATTTGGAACTGGAAGTACCCCTCTGGCGTTGAGAACACAGACCTCTGTTTGGCCCCCTCAGTTAAGGCAATCTGCAAGTACCCAGAAGTTAAATAAAACATACTGAGGTACTGGGAAGCTCCCAATCGATCCACAAGCTCATCAGTTCTGGGGATGGGGCGTGTGTCAGTCTTGGTGACCGCATTGAGCCCACGGTAGTCCACACAAAACCGGAGTTTTGGAGTGGCACCGGGCGCAGCAGCCCAGGAGCTGCTGGAGGGCTCAATTACCCCTAGCGCCAACATCTTCAAAACCTCTTCCGTGATGCTGGCCCTGACCTTGTGAGCTACCCTGTAAAATTTCAGTTTCACAGGCAGACTATCTCCGGTGTGCCCATCATGGACACACCAATTGATGACACCTGGGGCCAGCAAGAACAGGGAGGCAAATTGACCGAACACCTTGCAACAGTCCCTCTGCTGTTCTGGGGTCAAGGTGGGTTAGAGGACCACACCATCCACTGACCAGTCTTGCTCCTTGGCTGCCAGGAGGTTGAGAAGAGGGTCACTTTTCCCTTCCATTTCCAGCATCTGTACCAAGGAGCATTGTCCCTTCAGACCTCTCATAGTGGGGTTTGAGGCGGTTCACATGCA
The DNA here is from genome assembly GCF_964263255.1 of Lissotriton vulgaris. Lineage (NCBI taxonomy): Eukaryota > Metazoa > Chordata > Amphibia > Caudata > Salamandridae > Lissotriton > Lissotriton vulgaris. Next base: position 3,518 of record NW_028240901.1, read on the forward strand.
AGTCTCTCAGGGGCTGCCTGGGGGTCTTCAAGCTAACCAGGTAAGTTACTTCGCTCTAGTGCTCCATCACCACATATGGCCCAGTTCACTAGTCTTGGAGCGCACAAGGCTCCACTGGCGCCATCACCCACACTTTCTGCCAAGGTTGAAATTCGAGCAGAGTGGTCGTGCCATCTTTTCATTTTCATTTCTTCATGGCTTGCTTCTTCGTTTTCCTGAGCGAGCTTCCTGAAAAGTTGTGTCTGGTTGCGGAAGGCCAGCACATAGCTGAACACATCCTGAGGGGTTTTCCCATGGGATTTCTCCCACCCCTCCTTCAGCAATGTGAGAGGTCCTCTAACAGGGTGGCCATACAGAATTTCAAAGAGAATGAAACCTAAGGACTTCTGAGGCACCTCCCTGTAGGCAAACAAGGCATGGTAGAAAGACTTCCCACTTACGGTCTCATGGGCTCCGCTAGGCCCATATCATACCTTTCAGTGTGCGGTTGAACCTTTAAACCAACCCATTCTCCTTGAGGGTGGTAAGGAGTGGTGAACTTATAAGTTACCACACAATCCTCCCACAGAGACTTCATGTACCTAGAGATGAAGTTGGTACCCCAGTTGGAGACCACCTCTCTGGGAAACCCCACACGGGAAAAGATACCCATCAATGCAGGGCCCATCACGGGGGCTGTGATTGTCCTGAGAGGGATAGCTTCCGGGTACCGGGTGGCATGGTCCACCAAGACCAGGATGAACCTGTTGCTTAAGACTGTCTTGGGGTCCAGGGGCCCCACGATGTCGATGCCCAGCCACTCGAAATGGTTCCTCACCACAGGAAAGGGTTGGAGGGGTGCCTTGCACTTCCCTCCGCTCTTGCCACTGGCCTGACATGTTTGGCAACATCTACAAAATGTCCCAATGTGCTTCCTCATCTGGGGACAGAAGAAGTGGGTGACAAGCCTTGTAGGTTGTAGGGTCTTGTCTTGCCCCAGATGTCCTGCGAGAGGCACGTCATGAGCCAGACCCATTAGGAAGTTCCTGAAGCACTCGGGTACCACCAGTACACAGGTAGCACCGGGCTCAGCGAACTTAGGCTCACTATACAACAACTCATCTTCCCGGTAAATGAGATGAACTTTGGACTCTCCACCTGCTGCCTGGTCTACATACTGGTGCTGCACACCAATGAGGGAAGGGCACTCTTTCTGCGCCTTGCAGAGTTACTCCCTGGAGGGGCCACCTTCTTGCTGCTAATGGGTCAGCTCATGTAGGTCCCCCAGTTCGGCCACATGTTCCCTGCGGGAGATGCTACAGGGCATCTCACGCAGGTTCTGCTCCTTCCTGGGCCGTGGGAACAGCTGGGGTGGGTTTCCCATGCCCCCTGCCTCTTCAACTCCTGGCAGGTTCCTGGGCCACGGTTTCAGGCTCAAGTTCTGCTGAATCACCCCGACTGGCTGCCATAGCCCGTGTGGTCACGCAGATCCACGCAGGCAAACCCAACACCTCCAGATGAGTCTCGCGTTCCACATCCTTCCCTGGGGAACTTTCCAGGTCACTACCTAGCAGACAGTCTACAGGAAAATCTTCACTTACAAGAACTTCCAAGAGACCAGAGACCCCCCTCCACTCAAAGGGAACACACACCACTTTGCAGAGGTGCCCTGAGCTGTCAGCTGCAATTACTGGGCGGAGTATATTGGGAATGACCTGCTCTACGGACACCCACTGACACCTCACAGATGTCACGCTGGCTCCTGTGTCTTTCAGAGCCTCTACCTCCCTCTCATTGATGGTCACCTTCTGCCCGAATTTATTAGTGTTAAGGGGCAGAGAGGTATCCTGGACCATCTCTTGGTCTCCTAGAGAGACAAGGGTCATGACTGTAACCCCTCCTCCCCACTGGAAATCAAATCCCCTCCCAAAGCTACACTTGCTAACCCTGGAGCTGGAGCATCAGTGGGTGTTGGAGGTCTCTCAGGGCACCTATTCATAACATGACCCACCTCATTGTAGTGATAGCAGGTAGGGGGACCACTGTTATCCCTTCTGACTCAAGGGGGCCATGGCTTCTTGGGTTTGGGGGTTTGGGATTCCTTTCCCTGGGAACTATTTTAGGGCCCTTTAGAGGACTCCTTTTGGTTACCCTTGTCCCTTCCACTCTTCTCCTGGTAACCCGGCCCACCTTTGGCTGTTGTACCCACAATTTCTCTGTGGACCCTGGTACTGGTCCAGCGGTCCGCCTCCTTAGCAAGCATAATGGGGTCTGTCAGCTTGGTGTCTAAAAGATGCTGATGCAGGTCAATAGGACAAGAGTGCAAAAATGTATACAGTGCTCTGGGTGACATTGGAAAAGAGGGGGAGATGGGGATAAGGTGTTCAAGTATGGGTAGGGGACAAGGAAAGGTAGTGGTGACATATATACATCAGCCTATTTTGTTGTATACTTTTCCATACATGATAAGAATGTTCCCAATACAATACATAACTCAACAGGACCCAAACATTATCGTATGTGGTATCGCTAGAGTTTGCATATGGAATGTCGCTGACATTTCGACCCCTTAGTTCAGGATAGATAGTGGTCCTTGAGGTGGGGTCTTCATCAGGACTGGGGGAGCACATGTAGGAATGACGGGGTACCAAATGCGCCATATTCAGTAAAGGTGTAAGGCTAGGATAAGCTCTTCAACTGAATTGTAGTAGCTGACTGGTAATCATCAGGATATGAATTTCCTGGAATCGAGATGAAGGCATTTAAATAGTAGGGCTGCAGCGCGGTCTGATTGCAGGTCCTGGAAGCAATCCCTTATTTCTTCTCTGGATGATTTCACCTCGATTGTGTACTATAAGAGCTTATCCTAGCCTTTCCCCCTTATTGAATACGGCGGATTTGGTCCCCCGTCATTGCTACACGTGCTCCCCCAGTCCTGATGAAGACTGGTGGGCTGATGGAACGTCAAGCAGGGTATTAAGTAGGTGGATGTGCAGCTGTAAAGGGCATTGTATGCATGGGACTGCAGCTTAAACTGGCAGATTTTCTGTACAGAGAGCAAGGGGAGTTCCTTGAGGTAGGTGGGTGATGTGGATTTGTCTTGGGAGGTCTAAGGCGAGTCTGGCTGGGGCATTCTGGCTAGTTTGTAGTTGTCGGAGCAGGTGAGCTGCGTTCCCTGTTAAGAGTGCGTTGCTTTTACACTAGTCGCCTGGAGCTGAGGGACAGGGTGATTGTGCTTCTTGAGCTTTGGTCACAGAGCAACCAGCGGATGAAGGAGCAGCAGGCGTATACCAAGTTGACCTTGTGTCAAGCATCATTTGAGGTTTTACACAATTAAAGGATACATACAGGTCCTATAGGACAAGTAGGTAAATACTGCCCAGGAGATGGTTGTGAACGCCCAATACAGTCACATCTGAGGTGCAGCCTTATACTCAACTAGAGCACCTGCATAAAAGTGTTGTCTCAGGCCTTTCAGTATTAGGGTGGTCTTCCGTCAAACATTTAGCCTCGACCCCTCCTATTTTTTTTCTGATACAATTTCTGTTGGTCTTAGGAGTCTGTGCAATTTACGACTGCTAACTAGTGCTTAAGTGCTTGTGCTCTCTCATTTGAACATGTAAAATTGGCTTACACCTAATTGGCATACTATATTTCCTTGTATGTCCCTAGTAAAGTAGTACCACATGTACTATAGAAATATAGTGATTCACCCAAACTTAAAGCAATTTTGAAACAGAATAAAGTCCAGCTAGATTCTTCAATTTTCTCTGTATTTCTTCCTTTATTTATAAATTTCATCAGGCTCTTGTGTTTTCATAATCCAGATGTTACAGCGTCAGCCAACACATTTCGTCCACAGCAGAGGATTTCTTCACAGCTGCAATACAATACAACAAATGAATACCATGTCCTCTAATATCTTTGAAAACAAAATTTCCAAGTATATAGGAAACCCTTCTGATAACAGCAACCTATGGGGTATATGTACAAGAACTGCCGCTAACTATCGTTAGCGTTAGCGTTAGTTATCACCAGTTTTCTTAACGCGGTCTATCACCAAAAACTATTGCCCTATTAGCAATGTTCTTACAATACATGGCAATAGTAACAGTTAGCCACAGTGAAAACTGCTGCTAAACCTAGCACCAAGGCCTCTAGAAGCACAAATGGCCCATACGTCCACCTCACGTGAAAAATAAGATATAAAAACAATGGAATGCAGAATGGAGCAGCCAGGGCCAAGTGCAGCACAGATGTACAACCCCACTAAGACCCCCAACAGCCAGGATGGCCAGCCAGAGTCCCAGGGGAAGAGGGAATTCAGGGCTACATTTATGGAAAGAGGCACATCCAATGGGCAAAACCAGTGATGCATCACTTTTCATTGTGCACTTCTTACAACACCCTTGTATCCAAAACCTTGAAAGAGCAGACGGACACAGGGGCTCGGAGGTTTCACTGGGCCTGCGTCTGGAACCCGGAGTGGCATGCAAAAGTGCTGTGGAGTCTCTGGTCTGCGCCTATAGACATGGTAGTGCAGCAACCGCCTTACCTGGTGGTGAAGCCTGGCAGGTTGCATTGAGACAAGTGGCTGACCTGTGTGAGAAGACCACCTCACACCACATGCATCTAGGAATGGTAAAGGCGCTGCTGCACACCAATGTAGGGAGGTCTGCATCGCACACTATGTGCCACACCTACATTGGTGTGCATGGAGGAGATAATCAATGGTGGACTGCGCCTCTCTGCATCACAGGCTGTAGGATGTTGTGCTGGTCAGACGCTGTGGAGGGTGCGGCGCCTGAGCTGTGCCAAACTTGTATAGTTGGAGCACTGCAGCTTCGCACCCTACAGAGGCCCTGTTACATCACCTGCATTTAAAGTTTCCCCAGCAGACTTGGTGGTGACTGCTCTACCCAGGCTTGTGAAATCCCACCTGGCTGAGGCTCCTGCTGCCTGACTCACAGATTTTGAGAGAGCACAGCGTATTGAGACCCAGTGTCAATGTCCAGGTGAGCATAAGGTGGGACGCGTAACGGAGGAGGCCTGGGGGTGAGTCATGTCTGGGCCTTGTGCCTGTGATGCACACCATGCCTTGGACAATCCCTGGCTGTGGCTGACCCACATCAGAGAGGGTACGGGACAAGACTGGTGGGGGACTACACTAACTGGCACAAGTCGCAGAGATTGGCCATTGGTGACACTGTTGGTCCCAGGGGCATAGGCCGGTACTGGCGCAGGCTCTTGTGTATGCAGCTTGATCCACTGTTACTCACTGGGGAACACGGTATCTGGTTGGCACTGTTAGATCGGAAGAGGCAAATGGGTGGTGCGGCCTTTCCTTGCCCCCTGTTAGTTTTCTTTTGGGTGTGTGGGGGACTAACCCTTAGTGGACTTCCTCTTCCCACAGTGCTTCAATATGTGGTTGCTGCTGCCACTGTCCCAATCTGCTACTGCTGGTGCCTCTGACCCAGAGATCAGGAGTCAGAGTCCCAAACCCATCCACAGGATCCTGCCTGTGCCTCATCCCTGGTTGTCCTGTGGCAGAGCATCACTGTTCTGCAGCTTAACCACTCTCGTTTCCCTATTTTCTGTTGTTTCTACTAATCTTTCTCCTCTTCTCCATTGCTTTCCTACCTTTTCCTTTTATTTATTTATCTTGTAATTGTTTGGATTTGCTTTCCCTGTGCTTTTTTGCAGTTCCTTTTTTCCCTATCCTCCCCCTCATTGCCACTGCAATCCCCCACGTCCCCATCCCTTCCAGTGTCCTTTCCAACATTTCCTGCCTCCTAGCTCTTGAGACTCCCTGCAGCACAGTTTAATGGCAGACGCAAGCGTCCTTGCACAGCGGGCGTACCACTGGTGTGCTGAAGGGAAGCCAAAGGCAAGCCTGTCTGCATTTTTCTGCCCCTGTACCATGCCCAGCACCAGGGACCATGCCTCTCAGAAACTCCACTGTTACAACACCAGCACCCTCATCTCCGTGAACCCTGGACGCCATGCTGCCTGCCATCTAGCATCACCATAGACTACCCTTGCACCCTGCACCTGCTGAAACTGCAAACGCACTTCCTGCCACCCATCCCACCAACAGCACACTAAACTGGCTCAACTGCATCCTCCTCAGTGTGCGATTCCTCCACAAATATGCCATAGACATCTGAGACCTCCTTGACGCCACCTCTTCAGACATCGCTTTCTTTACGGAAACCTGGACCAACCTCTGCTCTGGAACGGACCTTGTCAACCCTGTAAGCTACAAATTCATCTGCAAGGACCACCTTGACCATCCAGGAGGAGGCATTGCCATGATCTACAAAAACACACTCCGACTGACCACGCACTCGAATGACCCAAAGGTGACCATGGAACACCTCTACTTCCAGATCTGGACCAACCCCAACAACACCCTCTGTGGCACCATTGTCTACAGGTCCCCGTGACATGAACCCACATTAACTAATGCTATTATAGACCTCATTGCACCCCAGACTCTCCCATCCACCGACTACTTCGTACTCATCGACCTCAAGTTTCACTTCGACAACCACAGAGACCAGAACACCACACACGTCCAGGGGAACCTAGCCAACATTGGACTCAAGCAGCTAGTCACTGCACCTTCCCACTTAGCCAGGCAAACGCTTGAGCCGATCTACAGCCACACCACAAACTCTCTTGAACCGGCCATCATTGTATACTTTACAACTTCATCATGCCCAACGTACACGACAGCCATCATCACCCTCAGTCACAGCTGAATCAAAGCCACCGAAGAACTTCTCGTCAACTCCCACAGCTCCACCACTCTGCCAATGCTTACAGACGACAACACCGCAGTGCTCAACCTCCAGCGATGGATCTCTAACTGTGCCGACACACTGAAACCCCTCAAAAAAGACTGGGCAAAAAACACTTCAAGAAGGCCAACTGGGTCACTCCTGTACTCCACTAGTCCAGACATACCTCTAGACATCTCGATAAGAGAGGGAGTCACAACAATACTCCTGAAACTCACACAACCTTCAAATCCTCCGTCAAAGCACACTACAAGAGGAAGAGGAAATTCCTTGGATTGATAGCTTTTGTGCAGGTAGGTGTCCCTTCCTACACAAAATCAATCAACTCCACAACATCATGGCACAAGGGTGCCTGCGTTGGCACATGACAAGCATTACGCTTAAATGTTGAGGAAAACTACAGGGGGCTCATTCATGAGCCCCATCAGACAGTTTAAAGCCACTGGTGCTTCGTTTTCTTGACGCACTTGCAGCGTTAATTTTGCACAACGTTACACTGTACTTACAAAGTGTCGCATCTATGAATATCCATGACCTTGTGAAGCCCTGTGCCACATTATACCTGCATCAGGCATGATGTATGCATGGTGAGTGTTCCCACACAACCAAGCCTCATAGGAGTGGCGCAGTATAATCCATCAGATTTCACTGTCACAATTCTAGAACTACATTGGGTCAGAACCTAAGGGTGACGCAGTCCCAGAGGGATAAACTGGCCTCATACACTACTGAGTTGTATCATGCTTGTGACACAACTAAGAAAAAAAACATGCAACATTAGCGTTAACAGATACGTCAGGATTCCAGACGTATTTGTATTTAATTGCAACATGAAGCCCTGTACATTGAATACAGTGAATCCATGGTGTCGCAAGAAGGGTGCAGTGAAAGTAGTTGCAACGCTATTTTGTCACAGCCATGCAACAATTTTCATGGATGAGGCACCATAAGCACTATACAAGGAATTCCTTGTAAATATCGCGTAGTGGGGTTAGCGGCAGTGTTTGCATGAGAACTCCTACCTTGCATTTCATTTTCATTAAGTGCCGCTGAGAGGCACAGCTTCCGGATACCAGGTGGCATGGTCCACCAAGACCAAGATTAAATTGTTGTCTAAATTGTTGTCTAAGGCTGTCATGGCTTCCAGTGGCCCTACAATGCCAATAGGGGTGCTCACCACAGGAAAGGGTTGGAGGGGAGCCATACACTTCCCTCCACTCTTGCCACTTGCCAGGCAAGTCTGACAAGACCTGTAGTGTGTACCAACATGCCTTTTTATTTGGGGCCAGTAGAAGTCGGTGAAAAGACTCTGATAGTTCTAGGTGCACACCTAATGTCCTGCTAAAGGGACATCATGAGCCAGATTCATTCGGAAGGCCCGGTAGCATACGGGTACCACCAGCATACAGCTGCACTAGGCTCAGCAACTGTAGGCTCACTATACAATAATCAATATAACCAATAAATCAGATGTGTTCCAGAATCATCACTTGCTGCCTGATCTGCAGCCCGTTGCTGCAAACCATGAACAGATAGTCATTCCATCTGCCTGGAGGGACCCCCTTCCTGCTGCCAATGGGCAGCTCCTGTAGGTCTCCCAGTTTGTCTGCCTGCTCCCCTGTGGTATCCAAGGCATCCCCATCAGGGTCTGTCCCTTCCTGAACCGCAAGAATTTCTGGAGCTGGTTTCCCACACCCCTGCCCTTCCTCTTCCTGGCAGGCACCTGGGCTACTGCTTCAGGCTCCAGGTCCTCTTGATGGCCCCTTCTGACTGCAATTGACCGAGTGGTCACACACGCCCACTCAGGCAGACCCAACATCTCCAAATGAGCCTGGCATTCCACCTCCTTCCATGGGGTACTCTCCATTGCCTTTGCCAAGCAGACAGTCAACAGGCAAGGATGGACTAACAAGGACCTTCAAGGAACCTGAAACACCCCCACTCAAAGGGAACCTGTGCCACCTTACACAGGCCCTCAGACTTGTCGGCACCAACTACAGGGTGAAGCCCTGCCCTGACTCATCCAGACTCTCTTGTACCACTGCAGACTCCCATCCTCTGTCACTCCAAAGCCAGACAGTCAATAACCATGCCAGCAGAGGCACACTGGATGACTAAGCAAGAATATACCTACCTTCCAAAAGTGGTATTTTCAAATACAGAATGTAAAAATCAGCCTTACTAAAGGATGCATGTTAACATTCTGAGTTCAGGCATGATAAACTTTATATTCCTACCTTGTTCACAGGGAAAGTTATGCTTATTAGATGTTATGAGCCTACTCCACATTCTATCCCATGGGAACAGATAGCCTTGCAATAGTGAGAAACGAAATTGACAGTATATCACTATCAGGACATTCCACACATACCTCGGCATGTCCTATCTTTCACATACACTGCACCCTGCCGGCAGGGTTATCTTGGGCTTACATTTGGGACCTTCTCAATGCCACCTCCTCAGACAACGCCTTCTTCACGGAAACCTGGACCAACCTCTGCTCTGGAACTGATGCAGCATTGTATATTTTACTCCCCTTTGTGCCATTTCTATCTGTCTATCTGTCAGTTTGTATTCAGAAAACAGAGACATAATAGAACATAACTGAGATTGCCCATGTTGTAATATGGCCAAATCTTGTTCTAGTATGTCTATCGCAGAAGATACAATGTTTCCTAAGGAATATATCCTGGAGGTCAATGTTGTTTACCCATTGTCTACCACTGCTAGAGATTTTTCTAAGTAATATGTTCTATTTCCTGTATTCTCTCTGCGGCCTCTTGTTGGGATATTTTCCATATTTCATTATAGGCAGCATAAATGCCAGCATATTTTAAATGTTTCTGACGTGGCTTCTTGAACTTATTAAAAACTACCTACGTTACACTTCCTATGATAAACAGGATAAGTGTTGTTTCACCTCTGTGAGTGTTAAGGTTTTTAGCCAATCAAGGCACAACTTCCCAACACTATAGGATGTCACAACCCCTGGATGTTCTCTCTGTACATAGAGCGGATCTGGCCCATGGAGACTATTGGTGTCTGTGGGCCAAATCAACTATTTCTTCCGATTTGGGTCTCACCTTTTGTATTGTATGATGTCATCTAATGTAACATCTTCTTGTGTTGTTTCATTACCCTTGGTCATTGTTGGTGTTGACAGCTGAGGTGTGTTCAAGTCTTTGTTCTTGGCTAGTCCAAGGCAAGACGTTTATTGCACTGCCTCTTCAAAAACATGATCTGTTGAGGGATAAGGCACGCTCTAAACAATGATTATTTTTCCTGTACTTGCCATTCTCTAGTACCCCGACTGATTTTAAGTCTGTAGTGTCTTTCCATAAGTCGTTACCTTGTTCAGACAACTGGGCAAAAAAGGATGCAGAATGAATCTGTTTGGTGTTTGTTAACATATTATTCTGTGCTGATGTTGTTGCAACCTTATAATAATATGAGGCTGGGTCATACATATTAAACCCTGTCAAATATGGAAACTTTTGTCTAAGTATTTTTCAACTGCCTTATGGCGGTGTTGAACAATGTTCCCACTGATGGTATGGGAACACATTTCTAGGATTAGTAGATGTATGCAAAACATGATTACCATAATGCTGATAACAATACATTGATTTGAAATCTGATGAGCTCTCCAATGTTTCACTACTAGAAAATGCAGCAGATTTTTCAAAATCAGACAACATGTTATTTACTGTTTCAAAGTTCCAATCATCAGAAAATGTACTTGAGGTAATGATATCACTCAATAATATTTTAAATAAATGTGAATTTCTTTTAATTTCTGTCCAGCCAAATATATCGAAATCAACCTTGTCCAAAACGTTATCATCCGGTATATGAACTGCTGTAAAGTTAACTGATGACAAGTCTCTTTGGGCCAGATGTAGGTAGGCTTTTACCGGTCGGTAACGGCCAAAATCGGCAGTTACTGACCGGTAAAAGCCTTTTCCTATGTGCATTTACACCTGTGCCATGGGACAGACATACATGCCCTTAGGGTATGTATGTAAGCCAGATGTGCCCACCAACACTAATCAGGGGTGCAACAGGGTGTCAAAGTGACACCCTGCCACCCATGTCTTTTTCCCTTTTTTACTGAATCGGTAATTACCGATTCAGTAATTGACATTCATTCCTATGGGCCTCCAGGCCCATTGGAATCAATGGCAAATACCGAATCGGTAAATACCAATTCCGTAAATACCGAATCCTACCGATTCGTATTTTTTACTGAATTATAACCTACATTGGATTTACCGATTCATTTACCGAATCGGTAAAATTCGGTATTTATGAATTGGTAAATCCAAATTACCTACATATAGCCCATAGTTCTCAATGAGATGATTGATGTGGCTTTAAAATTAAATGTACCTTTTGTGCTTCAGAGCTAAGTCGAAGCTATTTGCTATTAACTAGCATGCTAAAATCTATCACTAAGCCTAACCAGAAAAGAAAGAAAAGTATCCCGGAAACTACCCATAGTTCTTCCCATGGTGATACCAGGTAAGTCTGTTTAAGAAAGTTTAGAGAGTCTTTAACTTGCTGATTGCATGATTTTTGAGCTGACGTTGTTTCATGTTCACTTGATTCCAAAGAAAATGTATCAAAGTTTTTGAATTACCCACAAGCAGTTTGATCAATTGGTGGTATTGAGCCAGGATTTGTAGAAGTCTGTGCTTGTTCCTGTTGAGGCATTTTGATGTAGACGTCTGTATTTGGTCGAATAACAATTTGTGTTTCATTTTGATTCTGAATTTGAATTTCAGGTGAACTGGGAGCGAGTTCCATAGACCTTGTTGCATAGTCCTTCATTCTGTGCAGGTGACTCTTTGAACGTGATGAGTCTTTCTGTTGAACTTCTTGAATAGTAGCGAGAGTAGGGCGTCTGCTACTTTGGAGTCTACGTGGCCTGCTGCTCAGTATCGGCCACATGGTGTGGTTTGATTAAGTCGATTGAGACAAATCTTTTCTCCTTTTTTCCGGAAAGAGGCGGCAGAAGTACAGTTCTTAATCCTTTCACTGTTAGGACCTGCACTGGTTTTCTGTAGGATGGCCCAAATTCTTTCTTGTCCGCTATTTTCTCTCTGACCAGCTCCCTGACTTTTGGGATCCAAACAGGTCTTGCCGTGACTGATTTGACTTCCCCAGTGGTGGGCTGCTACAGGTGGACATAAGTTTGTTGTGTCCTGGATTCCTTTAGATCCTGTAAAACAGCCAATCGATGATGGATGTAAAAAGCTTTTTCATCCGCCACTACGCATTCACAATCAAGAACAGTGACCCCTTCTAGAGACCTTCTAGGCAAGTAGTTGAGAGCTGGCTGTATGATATAAAGATGTTTCACCCAGTTTTCATCCATGCCAATTACTAGCTGTTAAAGACTGCTTTAAGTCTCTGTTTTTCCTCTCCATGACCGAATTCCCTCGGGATGGTACAGAGAGGAGTACCGCAATGCAACACCCAATCCTCGCATGGCCTCCTTGTAAGCTCGAGAGCTAAACAGAGCGCCTGGTCAGAATGTAATGTGCCAATTTTGTATGTCCCTATAAACACTTGCAAATCCTTTATAACAGTTCAAGCGTCAGCCGAGCGCTAGGGCCATACCCATAGCAACCTTGAGCAGGAATCCACTGCTACCATGATATAACTTTTAGCCCCATCTCTTTTCAAGGTGCTGCAGTGGTCTAGGTAGACACACCCTAGTGGCTAGTCAGCTATCAACAATAGCTTCTGCAATGGACGTGTTACAGTTGAACCTTTCATCTGCAGGCAGATGTCACATTTCAAGACATAGTCTTTATTCTGCTTCGTTAAACCAGGCCACAAATAATGTTGTTTCAATATAGAAACTGTCACTATAACCCCTGCATGTGCGGAACCCATCCCTTTGAGTGCTGCTAGAATTAACACTAACCTATGATCCATGTTTGGAATTACTCTATTCCCCACTCCAGGAATCTGAGCAAATGGAATGTTATAGGCATCTAACTTGTAGGAGTACTAGAGTGAAAATTTCTTTGGTACTGTTTGTGAGAAGTTGGCCCGATATGCAACGTTCGCTATTCTAGCGACCGCTATGTATCGTTCCAGCGACCCTTATGGTGTTTGGTTGTAAGTCAACCTTATAGACCAGCTATCCTAGTAGCGTGGATACGAGCAGTCTAAGGCTAAAGGCTCGAGAGGGCGCGTTAAGCCAGCTGTTTACCACACATGTACCCCTCGAACACCAAGTGAAAGGACACCACACAAGTGTTATGAAAATAAACAGGATATTTATTAAGAATCACAACAGCCCTGTACTCTTTATGAGGACAGGGTACTAAGCACAAACCAAATCTCTTAGGAAAATACTTCAAGTGCACAATTAAAACAAGTGTCCGAGGACACGGAAAGTTTAAGGTCTCGGGCGGACCCGATAAGGCAAGTCGGAAGCGAGGGACTCGGGACCCTAGAGTAAAGAGGCTATGCAGGCACCGAAATGCCGAGTTACCTAGCCACGAGGGCTGCGGCTGCACAAGTCTTACAGGCGTCGGGGTCTTCGCTGACGAGCCAGGAGCCGGAAGAAAGGAGTTGCTGGCCGGCGACCAGTGCTGAATAGTTCGTAGAGATCCAAGCCTGGATCGGAGATTGATGAAACCTGAAAGCAGAGGGGACCAAGTTCGTACTACTAGCCAGTAGTCAGAGGGTACCAGGAAGGCACCGGTTGGCCGTCACCTCGACCAGGTGAGTGGGCGACGCTAGGCTCTGCAGTCTCACGGACCAGGAGGCGTTGTCGGCGACCACGGTGGAGGTGCGAGCTGTCCCACGAAGGCTGATGCTGTCGGCGTCGCTGGGCCCAGGATGGGGCAACAAGCCTTGGCAAATCTCGGGGCCACGGGATGGGCCTAGGATGGCGTCTTGAGTGGACCAGGAGGGTCCGGGGTGCTTCTCGCAAGGATGGAAGCAAGGGCCAGTCTGGAGCAACCAGACCAGCAGTGATGATTCTCGGATGTCGTCACAGAAGGGCACAAGCCAGCGGCTAGTGACCAGACAACGCGCTGAGCAGCGAGCAGAAGGGCCCCACGCAGATCGTGGAGATGCTGGGAGACTGCACTTCGGTGCTGGAGCGGCTCAGGGTCGGGGCTTCTCGGACCCCAGAGCACTCACCAGGGAATTGCTTCGATGGTCGTGCTGGTTTAAGAGCGTGCAGGTTCTGATGATGGCCGGTCCCTCGAGGTCTCGTCGCACCCACAGATCACAGCTGAGCTGATGACGTGGGTAGAGGTCAGAGGTGCCAGGGAAGCCGGTTCTCGTCGAGCTGGGCCGTCGGATCCTTGAGGAAGGACTTGCAGCAAACCGCAGAGTTCTTAGTTGGTGCCCGCTGATGCAGGGTGACTACTCCTTAGTCACAAGGGAGAAATCTTGAGAAGAGTCTTGAAGTCCTTTCGTAGAAAGTATTCTTGATTCAAAGATGATCTAATTTGGAAGGGTCCCCGCACCGGCCTTTATTCTAAAGAAAGGGGTGGGTACATGACTAGGTCCTGCCCTAAGGGTGGGACCAGGAAGGGGGGTAGTTACGCCCCTCTCCCCTGCCGGGCTTTCCCCAGGCCAGGGCTGTCGCCCCTGGAACTGGTTCTAACCGGCAGATGCGTAGTGAGCACCGGGGTGCCACTCCGCAGTCACCTTCTCGCCAAAGCCCTACCTACCCAGAATACACAAACCCTGTCTGGGACGGTGCGAACAGCGCCCTCGACAGGAAACCCTTTGTCCAAGTGCTCCTCACTGGAAGGACTCCCAGCAGCAGGAGGTCAGACTTGTGTCTGTGGTGGCAGCATCCATTTTGTGGAGCTGAGGCTTTAGTTAACTTTAACCGGGGTTCACAGTTACGTACATGTCGTGTCCCTCTAGAAGGGCGGAATGCTAACCTCGTCGCCAGGGTTGGTGAGAGGGCAGCATCCCGATTCGTATGACACCTTACTCGACATGCCTTGATAACGCGATACCGGAGTTACCGATATGGTACGCGTTATCATGGAACAGCTATTGGGCCTTGATCCCGCAAGCTGCAGCCGGGCTCGGCTCGGGCCTGAACCTAACTCACACGAGCCCACGCACTCTGCCTTCAGGATTGATAAGGCCTGCCATAGGAGTGACTGATAGGGACTCGGGTGTCCAGTGTATGGTTAGATATAGGGCTACTATACCTAAAGCGAAGGGTGGTTACACGTCTTCGCCCCAGCTGTCGTGCAGCCAGTTGTGTCAAATTTTAGAGGCCAGCCAGGGGTGGCATAATACATGCTGCAGCTCCTGGCGGCCCTGGGTACACCTATGCCCTGCGTTACGGGGTCTGATAAGGTGGCCCAGTACCAATTGGTAAATGCACCTAGGGTACATATCGTAATTTAGAAAGAGAACAGCCAGGCTGTGGGTCTGATTAGCAGGCCCACAGCCAGAGAAAGTCGTAAACCAGTGAAACAAAAGCAAAAAATCTGGGTGATCATAGGATTGCAGACCCTACTCTCCTACATGACCCCCCCCAAACGTCGGAACAATAAGCTAACCTTGACCAGGTGAGTCTTCTTGTTCTAAGTGGAAATATCTGGAGAGCCCATCGGCATTGCCATGATCAGTACCAGGTCTATGTTCCACTGTAAAGTCCATCCCCTGTAGGGAAATGGACCACCTTAGCAGTTTGGGGTTTTCACCCTTCATCTGATTTAGCCACAAGAGGGGCTTATGGTCGGTCTGAATCTTGAAGTGAGTGCCAAACAAGTATGGCCTCAGCTTCTTCAGGGCCCAAACCACAGCAAAGGCCTCCCTCTCAATAGCTGACCAATTCTTCTCTCTAGGGGTCAGCCTTCTACTTATAAAAGCAATGGGCTGGTCTTGACCATCAAAATTCAGTTGAGAAAGAACAGCTCCCACACCCAACTCAGAAGCATCTGTTTGGACAATGAATGGTTTGGAGTAGTCCGGACTCTTGAGGATAGGCGCCGTGCACATGGCCTGCTTTAGGTCATCGAATGCTTTTTGACAGCTCGCTGTCCACTGAACCTTTTTTGGCATTTTCTTGCTTGTCAGTTCGTTTAATGGTGTCACAATGGAACCATAGTTCCTGACAAACTTCCGGTAGTATCCAGTCAGGCCCAAGAAAGCTCGAACCTGAGTCTGGGTGGTTGGAGGAGCCCAGTCCCTGATTGACTGTATCTTGCTCTCCAGTGGCTGAACCTGGCCTCCACCTACAAGGTGGCCCAGGTATACAACCTGTGTCTGCCCTATCTGGCACTTGGTGGCCTTGATAGTGAGACCTGCGGCTTGCAGTGCCTCTAACGTCTTCCGCAGGTGGACCAGGTGATCCTCCCAGGTGGAGCTAAAGACAGCGATATCGTCAAGATACGCCGCGCAGAAGTCATCCAGCCCAGTAAGGACTTGATTCACCAACCGTTGGAAGGTGGCAGGTGCATTTTTCAGACCAAAGGGCATCACCACGAACTGATAATGCCCACCAGGGGTTGAAAATGCGGTTTTAGGCTTGGCGTCCTCAGCTAACCTGATTTGCCAATACCCAGCTGTCAGGTCAAACGTACTTAGGTAGTTGGCCGAAGCCAATCTATCGATAAGCTTGTCTGCCCTTGGTATTGGGTGGGCGTCAGTCTTAGTGACTGCATTGAGACCCCTGTAGTCTACGCAAAACCTCATCTCTCTCTTACCACCCTGGGTGTGAGGTTTCGGCACTAGAACTACGGGACTAGCCCAAGGGCTATCCGAGGGCTCAATGACTCCCAGCTCCAACATTTTCTGCACTTCACTCTTGATGCAGTCTCTAACGTGATCAGGCTGCCGGTAGATTTTACTCTTCACGGGCAAGCTGTCACCAGTGTCAACCTCATGGGTACACCAATCGGTCTGACTGGGTGTTAGAGAAAACATATGTCTGAAAGACTGAAGAACCTGTTTACAGTCTCTCTGTTGATGTTCGGAGAGGCTGCCACAAAAGACAACACCATCTACCGATCCATCGTCAGGATTCTGAGTGAGCAGGTCGGGGAGAGGGTCACTCTCCTCCTCCTGTCCCTCATCTAGGGCCATGAGCAAACTCATGTCCTTCCTGTCGACATATGCCTTGAGCCTGTTGACATGAAGCACCCTGTGGGGGCTCCGGGGAGTTCCCAGGTCGACCAGGTAGGTGACCTCTCCCTTTTTCTCCAGGATGGTGTAGGGCCCGGACCATTTGTCCTCGAGTGCTGCTGGGGCCACTGGCTCCAACACCCACACCTTCTGTCCGGGCTGGTAAACAGTCAAGACAGCCTTTTGGTCATGCCAAGCTTTTTGGAGTTCTTGGCTGGCCTTAAGGTTTTCAGATGCCTTTTCCATGTACTCAGCCATCCGCGAGCGGAGGCCGCGCACATAGTCCACTATGTTGGTTGCAGGCTTTTTGAGAGGTCTCTCCCATCCTTCCTTCACCAAACACAGGGGTCCTCTTACAGGATGCCCGTACAAAAGTTCAAAAGGGCTGTAGCCAACCCCCTTCTGTGGGACTTCTCTGTAGGCGAACAAGAGGCAGGGGATCAGGACGTCCCATCTACGCCGAAGCTTTTCAGGTAGTCCATGAATCATCCCTTTTAGGGTCCTGTTGAATCTCTCAACAAGCCCATTGCATTGTGGATGATAGGGTGTAGTGAACTTGTAGTTGACACCACATTCCTTCCACATAGCAGTTAAGTAGCTCGACATAAAGTTTGCACCTCTGTCGGAGACGACCTCCTTAGGGAAGCCCACTCTGGAGAATACTCCAACTAGGGCTCTTGCCACAACAGGTGCTGTAGTGGTCCTAAGGGGAATAGCTTCAGGATACCTGGTGGCATGATCCACTACCACCAGTATAAACTTGTGCCCTGATGCTGTAGGTGGTTCCATGGGACCGACGATGTCGATCCCCACCCGTTCAAAGGGTACCCCCACCACAGGCAGTGGTATAAGGGGGGCCTTCGTCGTGCCACCTGACTTACCACTGGCTTGGCAAGTGACACAGGAGCGGCAAAACTCCTTGGTATCTTCGTTCATGTGTGGCCAGTGAAAGTGCGAGACAAGCCTGTCCCACGTTTTCGTCTGGCCCAAGTGACCTGCTAAGGGAATCTCGTGGGCCAAGGTAAGTAGGAAACCACGCTGAGACAAGGGTACAACCAGCCTCCTGGTCATGCCAGGCTTGGGGTCTCTTGACTCAGTGTACAGGAGTCCATCTTCCCAGTATACCTTGTGGGTACCTGTGGCGTTCCCAGCAGCCTCAGCAGCAGCCTGCTGTCTGAGGGGTTCAAGAGAAGGGCAGTCTAACTGGTCCTTCCCCAGGTCTTCCCTTGAGGGTCCCCCTGAACCCAAGAATTCAACTTGATCAAGTTCGAATTCCCTAGGCTCAGTTTCCCGCAATTCCTGTAGGTCAGCCTCCTCTGAGACTTGATCCTCGACCTGGGGCAAGGGGGAAGGAGCAGCCTTAACCCTACCGCTCTTTTTCTTGGGAGGTGTCTGGTCCGTTGTTCCAGGATCCAGCACCTGTTCAGTGGGGCATTTCCTGACCGGTGACCTGGTCACAGCGAACACATGTGCTGGCAAGCCTAACATTTCCATGTGAGTCCGGTGCTCCACTTCTGACCATTGTGACGACTCCAAATCATTGCCCAACAAACAATCCACTGGGAGGTCTGGACTAACTACAACCTTCTTTTGGCCAGTTACCCCTCCCCAGGAGAAAGCTACAATTGCCATACTGTGATTGGTAGTGACATTGCTTGCATTGGTCACCAGGAATTCTGTACCTGGCATGATCTGTCCAGGGTCCACAAAGTTAGGCGTCACCATGGTGACCCTGGCACAAGTGTCCCTATAGGCCTGAGCCATCTTTCCATTTATGAAAGGCGTCTGTCGGTATTTGCCCAAAGAATTGGGGCTTACGTCAGGGGACACGTCCACGTCCCCTGTACTGACAAGGACAGCCTGAGTGAGTGTGCCAACTAGGTTGTCACGCCCCTCAGAACCCAGGGTTAACCCTACTAAACCCTTGGGAGGCGCACTACCACTGCTGACTGTACTAGGGGGCACAGGTGCCTTAGGGGCTGCAGTGGCAGGAGTCTGCCCTCCTCCTTTCTTGGTGCACTCACTAAACCAGTGAGATTTACTTTTACAGTACTGGCACCATCTTTTGGATTGGCCTTCTTTCTTCTTTTGGGGAGCCTGACCCCCACCCTCTCTGGGTTGTTGGGGACCTGTCGAAGACTTCTGGTCATTTTGTTCCCCCTTAGAATCTTTACCCTTCTGGTCTGCTTTCTTCTGACCACCTTGATTCTGGCCCTGGTTCTGTTTAACTCTCGTACGAACCCATCTGTCTGCCTTCTTTCCCAATTCTTGGGGAGAGGTCAGATCCGAGTCGACAAGATGCTGATGCAACAACTGGTTCTGACAATTGTTTAAAATTTGTTCTCTCATCATCAAATTATACAATCCTTCGTAATCAGTAACCTTACTGCCCAGTAACCAGCCCTCAAAAGCCTTAGTGGCACAATCGACAAAATCAGACCAATCTTGAGACTGCGTTTTCTGGGTATCCCTGAACAGCACCCTGTACTGCTCAGTGGTTAGGCCGAACCCTTCAACGAGTGTATTTTTCAAGACTTGGTAATCGTTCGCATCCTCTACCCTTGTGGTGAGGAGCTTGTCTCTTCCTTTTCCTTCAAAGGAGAGCCACAAGATAGCTGCCCACTGACTCTGGGGAATGCCCTGCACAGTGCAGGCCCTCTCCAAAGCAGTAATCCATTTGTGGATGTCGTCCCCTTGTTTAAAGGGGGGCACTATCTTCCCAAGGTGTTTCGTATCGAAACTCTTTTCCCTATTGCTAGGTACATTGCTGCCACCAGTGGGGACTACCCCACTTAACTGTTGCTCTCTTGCAAAGGCAAGCCTCTCTTTGGCCAGGGCAAGTTCTTCCCTTTCGATCCTTAGATTAGCTGCCCTTTCCTTAGCTTCGTACACTCTCCTCTGAGGGGACGTCATCCCTCTCTGAGACGAGTTGTGAGAGCCATTGGTTTGAAGGGATCTGCCAGAGCCTCTCGACAGAGATCTGGCTCGTCCATTCCCAATGTTAAGCTGACCTGATAGTGGCCCCAGGGGTCCCCCAGTACCGCTATCATGTTTGCTTAAGTTGGACCTGCTTAGTCTGACGACTTCTACCTGTCCCTTATCTGCCTTATCCCCAGAGAGATCCTCATCCTCATCTTCCTCCCCATCTTCGTTCTCAGTTGCGAGGTGGATGAGGTCAGGATCGTCTCGGGTTCCCTCGAGGGGAGGCATGTCTCCTTCTGGATTAGAATGGCTAAGAAGCTTCTCAGCCTTTCTGGCATCATAAGTCTCGAGGAGACCAATCAGAAAGGAGGTGGTGGGGTTAGCCCCTTGCTTAATCTTCCTAGAGGTACATACTTGTCGTAACTCATGGAAGTTAAGCGCAGTATATCTTGAAGGGATGACCTGTGGAGGGTCAACTGACACAAGGGGAGACTCAGAGTTTCCTCCTTTGTCCGACATACTGCTTCTAGTGTGGCGTAAGTGATGCACCTACCTACACTATGTGTTTCCCTACTGTTCCCTTGCTAAGAGTTGCAGCCAAGGTGTGCTAAGCCTTGAGGAGCTACAACAGCTGGTTCAGTAGAACTCAGAGTATTCTAAGCTTTAGTTATATGTACTAACAGTACTTATGCGATCTTTCAACAAGATATTCTTAGGATACGTGTGGTAAAACAACAGCAAGCTCAAATCCCACCGCTGCCACCAATGTGAGAAGTTGGCCCGATATGCAACGTTCGCTATTCTAGCGACCGCTATGTATCGTTCCAGCGACCCTTATGGTGTTTGGTTGTAAGTCAACCTTATAGACCAGCTATCCTAGTAGCGTGGATACGAGCAGTCTAAGGCTAAAGACTCGAGAGGGCGCGTTAAGCCAGCTGTTTACCACACATGTACCCCTCGAACACCAAGTGAAAGGACACCACACAAGTGTTATGAAAATAAACAGGATATTTATTAAGAATCACAACAGCCCTGTACTCTTTATGAGGACAGGGTACTAGGCACAAACCAAATCTCTTAGGAAAATACTTCAAGTGCACAATTAAAACAAGTGTCCGAGAACACGGAAAGTTTAAGGTCTCGGGCGGACCCGATAAGGCAAGTCGGAAGCGAGGGACTCGGGACCCTAGAGTAAAGAGGCTATGCAGGCACCGAAATGCCGAGTTACCTAGCCACGAGGGCTGCGGCTGCACAAGTCTTACAGGCGTCGGGGTCTTCGCTGACGAGCCAGGAGCCGGAAGAAAGGAGTTGCTGGCCGGCGACCAGTGCTGAATAGTTCGTAGAGATCCAAGCCTGGATCGGAGATTGATGAAACCTGAAAGCAGAGGGGACCAAGTTCGTACTACTAGCCAGTAGTCAGAGGGTACCAGGAAGGCACCGGTTGGCCGTCACCACGACCAGGTGAGTGGGCGACGCTAGGCTCTGCAGTCTCACGGACCAGGAGGCGTTGTCGGCGACCACGGTGGAGGTGCGAGCTGTCCCACGAAGGCTGATGCTGTCGGCGTCGCTGGGCCCAGGATGGGGCAACAAGCCTTGGCAAATCTCGGGGCCACGGGATGGGCCTAAGATGGCGTCTTGAGTGGACCAGGAGGGTCCGGGGTGCTTCTCGCAAGGATGGAAGCAAGGGCCAGTCTGGAGCAACCAGACCAGCAGTGATGATTCTCGGATGTCGTCACAGAAGGGCACAAGCCAGCGGCTAGTGACCAGACAACGCGCTGAGCAGCGAGCAGAAGGGCCCCACGCAGATCGTGGAGATGCTGGGAGACTGCACTTCGGTGCTGGAGCGGCTCAGGGTCGGGGCTTCTCGGACCCCAGAGCACTCACCAGGGAATTGCTTCGATGGTCGTGCTGGTTTAAGAGCGTGCAGGTTCTGATGATGGCCGGTCCCTCGAGGTCTCGTCGCACCCACAGATCACAGCTGAGCTGATGACGTGGGTAGAGGTCAGAGGTGCCAGGGAAGCCGGTTCTCGTCGAGCTGGGCCGTCGGATCCTTGAGGAAGGACTTGCAGCAAACCGCAGAGTTCTTAGTTGGTGCCCGCTGATGCAGGGTGACTACTCCTTAGTCACAAGGGAGAAATCTTGAGAAGAGTCTTGAAGTCCTTTCGTAGAAAGTATTCTTGATTCAAAGATGATCTAATTTGGAAGGGTCCCCGCTCCGGCCTTTATTCTAAAGAAAGGGGTGGGTACATGACTAGGTCCTGCCCTAAGGGTGGGACCAGGAAGGGGGGTAGTTACGCCCCTCTCCCCTGCCGGGCTTTCCCCAGGCCAGGGCTGTCGCCCCTGGAACTGGTTCTAACCGGCAGATGCGTAGTGAGCACCGGGGTGCCACTCCGCAGTCACCTTCTCGCCAAAGCCCTACCTACCCAGAATACACAAACCCTGTCTGGGACGGTGCGAACAGCGCCCTCGACAGGAAACCCTTTGTCCAAGTGCTCCTCGCTGGAAGGACTCCCAGCAGCAGGAGGTCAGACTTGTGTCTGTGGTGGCAGCATCCATTTTGTGGAGCTGAGGCTTTAGTTAACTTTAACCGGGGTTCACAGTTACGTACATGTCGTGTCCCTCTAGAAGGGCGGAATGCTAACCTCGTCGCCAGGGTTGGTGAGAGGGCAGCATCCCGATTCGTATGACACCTTACTCAACATGCCTTGATAACGCGATACCGGAGTTACCGATATGGTACGCGTTATCATGGAACAGCTATTGGGCCTTGATCCCGCAAGCTGCAGCCGGGCTCGGCTCGGGCCTGAACCTAACTCACACGAGCCCACGCACTCTGCCTTCAGGATTGATAAGGCCTGCCATAGGAGTGACTGATAGGGACTCGGGTGTCCAGTGTATGGTTAGATATAGGGCTACTATACCTAAAGCGAAGGGTGGTTACACGTCTTCGCCCCAGCTGTCGTGCAGCCAGTTGTGTCAAATTTTAGAGGCCAGCCAGGGGTGGCATAATACATGCTGCAGCTCCTGGCGGCCCTGGGTACACCTATGCCCTGCGTTACGGGGTCTGATAAGGTGGCCCAGTACCAATTGGTAAATGCACCTAGGGTACATATCGTAATTTAGAAAGAGAACAGCCAGGCTGTGGGTCTGATTAGCAGGCCCACAGCCAGAGAAAGTCGTAAACCAGTGAAACAAAAGCAAAAAATCTGGGTGATCATAGGATTGCAGACCCTACTCTCCTACACTGTTGTGTTCTAATCTAGGACCCCGATCAATACTGTGACCTTATGCCCCTATACGGCTATAATTTATTTATTCCCATATAATGGCATAAACGATCAAGAGTGATATTTCAGAAACTCGTCTCTGGCCTCACACGATCAGAGCCACATTTCAGAATCACTTCCTCTGCAGCTTCCTCTGCAGCTCATTAGAGCAAATGACACAGCAGAAGCCACTAGCTAAGATTCCTAGATTACACTTCGAGTTCTTCAACAAGATAAAACTCAGCAACCTGGGAAAACCCCGCTTGCTATGTTTTGATTAGTAATAGAACTCTAATGAGCACTGAGAGACGATCACTTCCTAGTGACATCTTTATTGACGTCTTATGCCCAAAAACTTACGTCAAACCAGGCACCTTTCAGGTATAAATATTACCAACGTTGCCTTAAGCAACACTGCTGATGTTACTACTGTCGCTGCTGCTGTCTCAACGACATCGATGATAGCGATGGTGTGGTAATCCTTGAAGCAGAACAGCTGTCCCTTACAGAGCCCAGCAGATGCAAGCTGCCAATGGACGCTGCCCCTCCTCCTATTCCTCGACGCGCTGAGAGAGACGCTGTCTTTTCTCCTGCAGAGAAAATCCAGCTCCGGCGTTTCCAGCCTACTCTTGCGAGTGACTGGGATATCGAGTCCTGGAAGGAGATACAAGACCTCCAACATTCTATTCCAGAGGTATGGTGTTGACTAAACCCTTAGAAGAGAATTCTTGAAGCAAACCTTGGCAAAACCAACTTAACTAAAACTGCTACTTACTTACTCCCTCCCAAGTATTAGGCTTAGGTCAGGTACACTGGGGTAGGCGTAGTTAGAAGCACCAGTTGAGTACGTTAGCCTAATGTATATATTAATGTATATATGTTTTATTCATTTTAAACCATTGTATGGCTAAGAAACCATATCAATGCTTTTACAGTATTATTTCGCAATCCTCATTTTACTGTACGCACTTTTTATAATAACAAGTCTTGCAATTGTGGCAATTCATTACTCTTGTATGAGAAGAAAGACTGTTCAATAAATAATACCTTTTTATTGAAAACGCCCATCTCTCTATTCTCTGCATATTGGTGAAAGTAATCTGCATAAAACTGACTGAGTAAAATAACTGTCTATTGTTTCACACGACTCTAGAGATTGACTCTTATTCAAAGGAGCAAAGTTGTCATGTTTATGCGGTTGTTGGAAAACTAAATCCCTTCTTGTCTGTACTAGGGAAGCTGATCACTTCCTATTCAGTCAAGAAAGTTTCCAGTGACCTCTGAGCTAGTTGGTAACAAACCCAATTAAGTTTAGCATAGTCAGTGGAGACCTGGAAGATCCACACTTCTACGTCCATACTACTGTTTATGTTATTCCAATGCGCAGGGCCTATTGGGAAAATAGGAACTACACTACAGTACTGCACCGCTGTTTTTGTGTGAAGCAATAGCAACCACCATAATCTCACCGTCTATTTTTGTTTTGGAACAAGTGATTGCAGCTACGGAAGCAGTGCATACAGCCCCCTTTGCGGCTTCATCCGCCAATGAATTCCCGTCAACGTGAACGCCATCAAGCTGATGTCAGTGTGAGTATCACATGAGTCCTTGGTAGTTCGGATTTCAACTCCACTGCCTGTTCCCATAGCATTTTATGCCTAATTGTGTCACATTCAGCATCTTTGAACCCATTTTGAACGAATGTCTGACTAATTATCGAAATTCAGAATATCGACATACAAAAATATCGGAACAAAAATATCGAAATCACTAATATCGGCTTCCTATACTTAACTAGATATATACACAAATATTGATTTTTTAATATCGACATACACAAACATCGTTTTCTTTTATATCGACTACTTTAACATCGGTAAACAAAAAAATCGCTTTCTACAAAATATATTGACATTAACTATAATATCGACATCAAAAATATCGTGCACAACAATATCGGATTATCAGCTATATCGACGTTTTATATGCATCTGTTTGCAGAATTAATTAACGTTTTATATGTTTTAACATCTAAATAAACACACACTACTTAAAATAACACTATAGTCACACTATTAATTCATAAAAAATATACTATTTGTATAATTATATCACCTACACATATAAATATATTCTATGCTAGTGTTTATAATTTTATAATGTTTTTGGTTTTGCACTTCTATTACAAAGTAATCACAACTGAAATTCAAATATACTAACTAACCAATAACAAACCTAATTTTTTAAATGAACCAATAGCAAACTAATTACTACTGACACTCCCCTATATAAACAATTAAAATCTAAGCACAAACTACTTGCTAAAAGTCACTGAAGGAGATTCATCTCTATCAGAATTGCTGCACAACAACTAGAAAAAACAGACTA
The DNA here is from genome assembly GCF_964263255.1 of Lissotriton vulgaris. Taxonomy (NCBI): domain Eukaryota; kingdom Metazoa; phylum Chordata; class Amphibia; order Caudata; family Salamandridae; genus Lissotriton; species Lissotriton vulgaris. The sequence continues at coordinate 29,001 of NW_028240901.1, forward strand.
TCAACCTACAATTACATCTTCTAAGTAAGTACATAAATTAGAAACTGCATTATTTGCTACTACTACTTACTTACCTGCTAAATACCCAGTGCCCCTTTGCCATTCATACTACTTAACATGCTAAATAATTATATAAAACTATTTTTTTAGATACTACGACTACTGAATATTCTACACAAAATTACTGTGAACAAAAGCATAGGAATACAGATTTTAATAACTATGTAAGTAAATTGACAGTGTTTAATTATTTGCACATAAATCTGAACACACAGAAAGAATGACTTTTTTCCCACATATTTCTTTTTTTTCTGTAGATTCTACTACTGAAAACTGCACTACTACTGAACTAAGGACATCAGTACTATTTCTACATAACATTTTACTAAGTAAGTATTATTCAACTGAAATAAATGTGGAAAACACATACAAACGTTTTCACTTCTTCTAATCATTTTGTATTATATATGTTTTTTTTTACAGAGCAAACACTACTAATAGATATACAGACATTATACAGAACTCCACATTCGGAATAATACATATACTAATCACAAAGTAAGTATATTAAAGAACATAATTAGCAGATATTCTGTAAAAAAACCTACCAACATGGTGATTATTCTAACACATATGTTCCTTATTTTTTTAAGATAACACTACAAACTACTCTCCAGAAGCTGAAGAAACAACTATACTGGCAAAGACCAACCCCAAAAAAAAATGTAAGTCTCTTCACAATGTTAATAATAAATAGACACTTTTGTAGTACAAATTAGCTCTAACATTGTAAATATACAGAAACATTTATTAATAATATACTACTTTCATGTTTTTCATAACAGCTACAACAACATCACAAACAAGTATCCCCAACTAAGGAAGAAAGCAACTCCTAATTTTGCAGTGAATTCTAAAACACGTAAGTATATACATTCCTACTTATCACTAACTTAGATAATTTTTCACATTTTATTTGACATTAACTATTATATATATATTTTATAGATATACAAAGTACAAAATGACCGAAGGAGCCGAATTTGTGACCAGCCAGAAAGGAAAACTATTACTATGTTACATGGGTTACACTTATACACAAGAAAAGCAATATGGCATGAAAGTTAATTGGAAATGTTGTAAATATTATACTAACAAGTGCTATGGAAGAGCAACAGCTAGAGAAGCTACAGTTCTGTATACTAGGGAACATAATCATCCACCTAATGTTACTGAAATAGAAGGTAGAACAGCTTTGGAAAATATAAAAGAAGCTAGTACAGGTTCCCAAAAGCAAACAAATGTCATATTAAAAGAAGCCATTCTTAAAATCCCTAAAACTGCCACAACCCAAATGCCAAATATTCTCTCCTTAAAAAGAACTATAGCACGAACTAAAAAAGCTACTACTGCTACAACACCATCTCCCAGAACATATCATGATATAAACTTAACTGCAAACCAAATAATAACTTTAAACAAACAACCATTTATAGTTTACGACAACGAAAAGAATGACAAAAGGCTTATAATTTTTGGTACCAATATGAATTTAGTTAAACTTCAGCAAAGCCAATATTGGATGATGGATGGAACATTTAACATCTGTCCCAAACCATTTTTCCAATTATACACAATACATGGCCTGTACCACAACTGCAACATACCATTACCATATGCACTATTACCAAACAAAAATAATTCCACATATATGGAATTATTAAATATTATTAAACAAAAGACAAATGATTTTTCTCCAGAAAAAATCATTCTTGATTTTGAGCAAGCAATGCTCTCAACTATCCTAAAAATCCACCCCCATACTTGCATTCAAGGCTGCTATTATCATTTAAACCAGTGTTTATGGAGACATCTTCCAAAAACTACCCTAAGTGTCGAATATGCTACAAACTCATCTTTTGCTTTCCAAATTAAAAAACTTGTTGCACTTGCTTATGTCCCAGAAACAGACGTAGCTGAGCACGACAACATTCTTATAGACATCCCCTTCTACAAACAAAATGAAGCTAAATTAAGTCCATTTCTCGACTACTTTGAAGACACCTGGGTAGGCAGACTCCACAGATCTGGCCACAGACGAAATCCCAAATTCCTAATACCCTGGTGGAACGTTTACAGAAGTACCCTTAATGGAGAATCAAAAACTAACAACGCAGTAGAAGGTTGGCACAATGCATTTGTACAATCAACTGGCAGAACAAAACCTACTCTAGAACATTTCATTAAATGCCTACAGAAAGAACAGAGCTACCAGGATTTCAGAATGGACCAATCTGTAACTGAACTGGTTCCTAAAACATCAAAGCAAAATAAACAAATGCACAAATACCTAGAAGAACAAGTAAAACTGTACCCTAGTACAAAAGGCATAGAATACTTAAACAACATTGCCAAAACACTACTCTGATTAATTTCCAAAATTTTATATAAAACACGAAAACTATCACCTAAGTATGCAAAAATATCAAAGGTGAGCTTCTAAAGTATTTAATGTATGCAATATATAGAGATATTTTTCTAATATATGCACACATTAAAACTAAATTACAAGTAGAAAACAATTTCATAATAAAAATAACATTACCCACCCACACAAGATAAGAAAGCAAGGACTTACCAATCATGTTGTCAATCCAATAACGTCCTTCTCCACCAGGTAGTGCAAAAGTAACCCAAAAAAATATGTAAAAATACAACTGTTCCCAAAATTAGAAATCCACGTTGTGCAGACCCATCGAAGAACCATAAAAACCCCGAAAAAGTAGAAATAAGAAAGAATCGCTCAAGGAAAACCGAAAAATGTAAAGAAGTGTTTGTAAAGCAGTGATGAATAAAACAAACAAACACTTCCTTAAAAAAAACCGGAACTTCCGATGTAGCGTACACCTATGGAAAAAACATAGAAAACAGACATTCCCACCCACATAAATGAGCAAATAATTATGTACAAACATATTAAAATAGATGATTTCACTTGTAGATATACCGTAAACGACAAAAATTAACTCTATAAATAATGAGTTTACTAACTAACACTACGTGTATATACCATAAGGAATTATTTGTTTTCGAAATCTAAAACATAACTCCTTCACATTAAACAACACTAAATATAAGGTCACTAGTCTCAAAACATCATTAAAATACACATAAAACATATAAAATAAACCTTACCTGAAGCGACGTGAAGTGTCTCCCAACCGCGATCAGCTCTTCCTCCAAATAACCCAAAACGACCTAACCCGGTTACAAAATAAAGAACACAAATGCAATAAAATAGTCCCAAGTATAAAATATAATATCAATACTTAACTAAATAGCCAAAAATAAACCAAAAGTTGCTATTATTGTGAAAAAATATTTACTTTATTCCTACTATGATTTGATTAACAAATATGTATATGAATGTAATAAATAAATATTATGAAAACAATAATATTTATTTTAACAATGTATAGAAATATAACTACATTGTCACAAATTATAATAATGTAAAAAAATGTGTAAGAAATTGTGTGACTTATATTGTAAATGTTTGATTTTTACATATGAAGCTGAAAAAATGATATTTGAAACAAACATTTGTTATTTCTACATTTTTTTCTGAAAGTACAATATGTAAAAGATATAAAAAATAATTTACATATCAATAAAAATAATTTAAATATAAATAATGCTTCTGTATATTTGCTTATCATTGTGTTTAGAAAATATGATCTTAAAAACGAAATGTCATAAAAATATTTGTGTTATGAAAAAAGTTTTTATTTGTGAAAAATAAAAAAATTAAAAAAAATGTTTGTACAATCATGTTGAACTATTTTTATTATTATCTTACTATAATGTAACAATCTTATTATATAACAATTTTTCAATGTATATAAAATTTGAGTATATGTTGGACACAAATCATTTAATTATTAATATTCCTAATACAGTCTACATTAAATTGGAGTAAGTGCTGGACAGTAATTATGTAATAATTAATATTCCAACTCCAGTCTACATTAAATTGGAGTAGGTGCTGGACACTAATTAATTATAAATAAATATTCCAACTCCAGTCTACATTAAATTGGAGTAGGTGCTGGACACTAATTAATTATTAATAAGTATTCCAACTCCAGTCTACATTAAATTGGAGTAGGTGCTGGACACTAACTAATTATTAATTATTATTCCAACTCCAGTCTACATTGAATTGGAGTAGGTGCTGGACACTAATTAATTTTTAAATAATATTCCAACTCCAGTCACCATTAAATTGGAGTAGATGCTGGACACTAATTAATTATTATTTATTATTCCAACTCCAGTCTACATTAAATTGGAGTAGGTGCTGGACACTAATTATGTAATAATTAATATTCCAACTCCAGTCTACATTAAATTGGAGTAGGTGCTGGACACTAATTATGTAGTAATTAATATTCCAACTCCAGTCTACATTAAATTGGAGTAGGTGCTGGACACTAATTAATTATTAATAATTATTCCAACTCCAGTCTACATTAAATTGGAGTAGGTGCTGGACACTAACTAATTATTAAATATTATTCCAACTCCAGTCTACATTGAATTGGAGTAGGTGCTAGACACTAATTAATTTTTAAATAATATTCCAACTCCAGTCTACATTACATTGGAGTAGGTGCTAGACACTAATTATGTAATAATTAATATTCCAACTCCAATCTACATTAAATAGGAGTAGGTGCTGGACACTAATTAATTATTAATTAATATTCCAACTCCATTCTACATTAAATTGAAGTAGGTGCTGGACACTAATTATGTAATAATTAATATTCCAACTCCAGTCTACATTAAATTGGAGTAGGTGCTGGACACTAATTATGTAGTAATTAATATTCCAACATCAGTCTACATTAAATTGGAGTAGGTGCTGGACACGAATTATGTACTAATTAATATTCCAACTCCAGTCTACATTAAATTTGAGTATGTGCTGGACACTAATTAATTATTAATTATTATTCCAACTCCAGTCTACATTATATTGGAGTAGGTGCTGGACACTAATTAATTATTAATTAATATTCCATCTCCAGTTTACATTAAATTGGAGTAGGTGCTGGACACTAATTATGTAATAATTAATATTCCAACTCCAGTCTACATTAAATTTGAGTAGGTGCTGCACACTAATTAATTAATAATTATTATTCCAACTCCAATCTACATTAAATTGGAGTAGGTGCTGGACACTAATTATGTAATAATTAATATTCCAACTCCAGTCTACATTAAATTGGAGTAGGTGCTGGACACTAATTAATTTTTAAATAATATTCCAACTCCAGTCTACATTACATTGGAGTAGGTGCTAGATACTAATTATGTAATAATTAATATTCCAACTCCAATCTACATTAAATAGGAGTAGGTGCTGGACACTAATTAATTATTAATTAATATTCCAACTCCATTCTACATTAAATTGGAGTAGGTGCTGGACACTAATTATGTAATAATTAATATTCCAACTCCAGTCTACATTAAATTGGAGTAGGTGCTGGACACTAATTATGTACTAGTTAATATTCCAACTCCAGTCTACATTAAATTGGAGTAGGTGCTGGACGCTAATTATGTACTAATTAATATTCCAACTCCAGTCTACATTAAATTTGAGTAGGTGCTGGACACTAATTAATTATTAATTATTATTCCAACTCCAGTCTACATTATATTGGAGTAGGTGCTGGACACTAATTAATTATTAATTAATATTCAAACTCCAGTCTACATTAAATTGGAGTAGGTGCTGGACACTAATTATGTAATAATTAATATTCCAACTCCAGTCTACATTAAATTGGAGACGGTGCTGGACACTAATTAATTATTAATAATTATTCCATCTCCAGTCTACATTAAATTGGAGTAGGTGCTGGACACTAACTACTAATTAATTATTATTCCAACTCCAGTCTATATTAAATTGGAGTAGGTGCTGGACACAAATTAATTTTTATATAATGTTCCAACTCCAGTCTACATTAAATTGGAGTAGATGCTGGACACTAATTATTTATTAATTATTATTCAAACTCCAGTCTACATTAAATTGGAGTAGGTGCTGGACACTAATTAATTATTATTTATTATTCCAACTCCATTCTACATTAAATTGGAGTAGGTGCTGGACACTAATTATTTATTAATTAATATTCCAACTCCAGTCTACATTAAATTGGAGTAGGTGCTGGACACTAATTATGTAATAATTAATATTACAACTCCAGTCTACATTAAATTGGAGTAGGTGCTGGACACTAATTAATTATTAATTATTATTCCAACTCCAGTCTACATTATATTGGAGTAGGTGCTGGACACTAATTAATTATTAATTAATATTCCAACTCCAGTTTACATTAAATTGGAGTAGGTGCTGGACACTAATTATGTAATAATTAATATTCCAACTCCAGTCTACATTAAATTTGAGTAGGTGCTGCACACTAATTAATTAATAATTATTATTCCAACTCCAATCTACATTAAATTGGAGTAGGTGCTGGACACTAATTATGTAATAATTCATATTCCAACTCCAATCTACATTAAATAGGAGTAGGTGCTGGACACTAATTAATTATTAATTAATATTCCAACTCCATTCTACATTAAATTGGAGTAGGTGCTGGACACTAATTATGTAATAATTAATATTCCAACTCCAGTCTACATTAAATTGGAGTAGGTGCTGGACACTAATTATGTACTAATTAATATTCCAACTCCAGTCTACATTAAATTGGAGTAGGTGCTGGACACTAATTATGTACTAATTAATATTCCAACTCCAGTCTACATTAAATTTGAGTAGGTGCTGGACACTAATTAATTATTAATTATTATTCCAACTCCAGTCTACATTATATTGGAGTAGGTGCTGGACACTAATTAATTATTAATTAATATTCAAACTCCAGTCTACATTAAATTGGAGTAGGTGCTGGACACTAATTATGTAATAATTAATATTCCAACTCCAGTCTACATTAAATTGGAGACGGGGCTGGACACTAATGAATTATTAATAATTATTCAAACTCCAGTCTACATTAAATTGGAGTAGGTGCTGGACACTAACTAATTATTAATTATTATTCCAACTCCAGTCTACATTAAATTGGAGTAGGTGCTGGACACAAATTAATTTTTATATAATGTTCCAACTCCAGTCTACATTAAATTGGAGTAGATGCTGGACACTAATTATTTATTAATTATTATTCAAACTCCAGTCTACATTAAATTGGAGTAGGTGCTGGACACTAATTAATTATTATTTATTATTCCAACTCCATTCTACATTAAATTGGAGTAGGTGCTGGGCACTAATTATTTATTAATTAATATTCCAACTCCAGTCTACATTAAATTGGAGTAGGTGCTGGACACTAATTATGTAATAATTAATATTACAACTCCAGTCTACATTAAATTGGAGTAGGTGCTGGACACTAATTAATTAATAATTAATATTCCAACTCCAGTCTACATTAAATTGGAGTAGGTGCTGGACACTAATTATGTACTATATAATATTCCAACTCCACTCTACATTAAATTGGAGTAGGTGCTGGACACTAATTACTTAATAATTAATATTCCAACTCCAGTCTACATTAAATTGGAGTAGGTGCTGGACACTAATTATGTACTAATTAATATTCCAACTCCAGTCTACATTAAATTGGAGTAGGTGCTGGGCACTAATTATGTAATAATTAATATTCCAACTCCAGTCTACATTAAATTGGAGTAGGTGCTGGACACTAATTAATTAATAATTAATATTCCAACTCCAGTCTACATTAAATTGGAGTAGGTGCTGGACACTAATTATGTACTAATTAATATTCCAACTCCAGTCTACATTAAATTTGAGTAGGTGCTGGACACTAATTAATTATTAATTATTATTCCAACTCCAGTCTACATTAAATTGGAGTAGGTGCTGAACACTAATTAATTATTAATTAATATTCCAACTCCAGTCTACATTAAATTGGAGTAGGTGCTGGACACTAATTATGTAATAATTAATATTCCAACTCCAGTCTACTTTAAGTTGGAGTAGGTGCTGGACACTAATTAATTATTAATTAATATTCCAACTCCAGTCTACATTAAATTGGAGTAGGTGCTGGACACTAATTATGTAATAATTAATATTCCAACTCCAGTCTACATTGAATTGGAGTAGGTGCTGGATACTAATTAATTTTTAAATAATATTCCAACTCCAGTCACCATTAAATTGGAGTAGATGCTGGACACTAATTAATTATTAATTATTATTCCAACTCCAGTCTACATTAAATTGGAGTAGGTGCTGGACACTAATTATGTAATAATTCATATTCCAACTCCAGTCTACATTAAATTGGAGTAGGTGATGGACACTAATTAATTTTTAAATAATATTCCAACTCCAGTCTACATTACATTGGAGTAGGTGCTAGACACTAATTATGTAATAATTAATATTCCAACTCCAATCTACATTAAATAGGAGTAGGTGCTGGACACTAATTAATTATTAATTAATATTCCAACTCCATTCTACATTAAATTGGAGTAGATGCTGGACACTAATTATGTACTAATTAATATTCCAACTCCAGTCTACAATAAATTGGAGTAGGTGCTGGACACTAATTATGTACTAATTAATATTCCAACTCCAGTCTACATTAAATTTGAGTAGGTGCTGGACACTAATTATTATTATTTATTATTCCAACTCCAGTCTACATTATATTGGAGTAGGTGCTGGACACTAATTAATTATTAATTAATATTCCAAATCCAGTCTACATTAAATTGGAGTAGGTGCTGGACACTAATTATGTAATAATTAATATTCCAACTCCAGTCTACATTAAATTTGAGTAGGTGCTGGACACTAATTAATTATTAATTATTATTCCAACTCCAGTCTACATTAAATTGGAGTAGGTGCTGGACACTAATTATGTAATAATTAATATTCCAACTCCAGTCTACATTAAATTGGAGTAGGTGCTGGACACTAATTAATTTTTAAATAATATTCCAACTCCAGTCTACATTACATTGGAGTAGGTGCTAGACACTAATTATGTAATAATTAATATTCCAACTCCAATCTACATTAAATAGGAGTAGGTGCTGGACACTAATTAATTATTAATTAATATTACAACTCCATTCTACATTAAATTGGAGTAGGTGCTGGACACTAATTATGTAATAATTAATATTCCAACTCCAGTCTACATTAAATTGGAGTAGGTGCTGGACACTAATTATGTACTAATTAATATTCCAACTCCAGTCTACATTAAATTGGAGTAGGTGCTGGACACTAATTATGTACTAATTAATATTCCAACTCCAGTCTACATTAAATTTGAGTAGGTGCTGGACACTAATTAATTATTAATTATTATTCCAACTCCAGTCTACATTAAATTGGAGTAGGTGCAGGACACTAATTAATTATTAATTAATATTCCAACTCCAGTCTACATTAAATTGGAGTAGGTGCTGGACACTAATTATGTAATAATTAATATTCCAACTCCAGTCTACATTAAATTGGAGTAGGTGCTGGACACTAATGATGTAATAATAAATATTCCAACTCCAGTCTACATTAAATTGGAATAGGTGCTGGACACTAAGTAATTAATAATTATTATTCCAACTCCAGTCTATATTATATTGGAGTAGGTGCTGGACACTAATTAATTATTAATTAATATTCCAACTCCAGTCTACATTAAATTGGAGTAGGTGCTGGACACTAATTATGTAATAATTAATATTCCAACTTCAGTCTACATTAAATTGGAGTAGGTGCTGGACACTAATTAATTATTAATAATTATTCCAACTCCAGTCTACATTAAATTGGAGTAGGTGCTGGACACTAACTAATTATTAATTAGTATTCCAACTCCAGTCTCATTAAATTGGAGTAGGTGCTGGACACAAATTAATTTTTATATAATATTCCAACTCCAGTCTACATTAAATTGGAGTAGGTGCTGGACACTAATTATGTACTAATTAATATTCCAACTCCAGTCTACATTAAATTGGAGTAGGTGCTGGGCACTAATTATGTAATAATTATTATTCCAACTCCAGTCTACATTAAATTGGAGTAGGTGCTGGACACTAATTAATTAATAATTAATATTCCAACTCCAGTCTACATTAAATTGGAGTAGGTGCTGGACACTAATTATGTACTAATTAATATTCCAACTCCAGTCTACATTAAATTTGAGTAGGTGCTGGACACTAATTAATTATTAATTATTATTCCAACTCCAGTCTACATTAAATTGGAGTAGGTGCTGAACACTAATTAATTATTAATTAATATTCCAACTCCAGTCTACATTAAATTGGAGTAGGTGCTGGACACTAATTATGTAATAATTAATATTCCAACTCCAGTCTACTTTAAGTTGGAGTAGGTGCTGGACACTAATTAATTATTAATTAATATTCCAACTCCAGTCTACATTAAATTGGAGTAGGTGCTGGACACTAATTATGTAATAATTAATATTCCAACTCCAGTCTACATTGAATTGGAGTAGGTGCTGGACACTAATTAATTTTTAAATAATATTCCAACTCCAGTCACCATTAAATTGGAGTAGATGCTGGACACTAATTAATTATTAATTATTATTCCAACTCCAGTCTACATTAAATTGGAGTAGGTGCTGGACACTAATTATGTAATAATTCATATTCCAACTCCAGTCTACATTAAATTGGAGTAGGTGATGGACACTAATTAATTTTTAAATAATATTCCAACTCCAGTCTACATTACATTGGAGTAGGTGCTAGACACTAATTATGTAATAATTAATATTCCAACTCCAATCTACATTAAATAGGAGTAGGTGCTGGACACTAATTAATTATTAATTAATATTCCAACTCCATTCTACATTAAATTGGAGTAGATGCTGGACACTAATTATGTACTAATTAATATTCCAACTCCAGTCTACAATAAATTGGAGTAGGTGCTGGACACTAATTATGTACTAATTAATATTCCAACTCCAGTCTACATTAAATTTGAGTAGGTGCTGGACACTAATTATTATTATTTATTATTCCAACTCCAGTCTACATTATATTGGAGTAGGTGCTGGACACTAATTAATTATTAATTAATATTCCAAATCCAGTCTACATTAAATTGGAGTAGGTGCTGGACACTAATTATGTAATAATTAATATTCCAACTCCAGTCTACATTAAATTTGAGTAGGTGCTGGACACTAATTAATTATTAATTATTATTCCAACTCCAGTCTACATTAAATTGGAGTAGGTGCTGGACACTAATTATGTAATAATTAATATTCCAACTCCAGTCTACATTAAATTGGAGTAGGTGCTGGACACTAATTAATTTTTAAATAATATTCCAACTCCAGTCTACATTACATTGGAGTAGGTGCTAGACACTAATTATGTAATAATTAATATTCCAACTCCAATCTACATTAAATAGGAGTAGGTGCTGGACACTAATTAATTATTAATTAATATTACAACTCCATTCTACATTAAATTGGAGTAGGTGCTGGACACTAATTATGTAATAATTAATATTCCAACTCCAGTCTACATTAAATTGGAGTAGGTGCTGGACACTAATTATGTACTAATTAATATTCCAACTCCAGTCTACATTAAATTGGAGTAGGTGCTGGACACTAATTATGTACTAATTAATATTCCAACTCCAGTCTACATTAAATTTGAGTAGGTGCTGGACACTAATTAATTATTAATTATTATTCCAACTCCAGTCTACATTAAATTGGAGTAGGTGCAGGACACTAATTAATTATTAATTAATATTCCAACTCCAGTCTACATTAAATTGGAGTAGGTGCTGGACACTAATTATGTAATAATTAATATTCCAACTCCAGTCTACATTAAATTGGAGTAGGTGCTGGACACTAATGATGTAATAATAAATATTCCAACTCCAGTCTACATTAAATTGGAATAGGTGCTGGACACTAAGTAATTAATAATTATTATTCCAACTCCAGTCTACATTATATTGGAGTAGGTGCTGGACACTAATTAATTATTAATTAATATTCCAACTCCAGTCTACATTAAATTGGAGTAGGTGCTGGACACTAATTATGTAATAATTAATATTCCAACTTCAGTCTACATTAAATTGGAGTAGGTGCTGGACACTAATTAATTATTAATAATTATTCCAACTCCAGTCTACATTAAATTGGAGTAGGTGCTGGACACTAACTAATTATTAATTAGTATTCCAACTCCAGTCTCATTAAATTGGAGTAGGTGCTGGACACAAATTAATTTTTATATAATATTCCAACTCCAGTCTACATTAAATTGGAGTAGATGCTGGACACTAATTAATTAGTAATTATTATTCAAACTCCAGTCTACATTAAATTTGAGTAGGTACTGGACACTAATTAATTATTATTTATTATTCCAACTCCATTCTACATTAAATTGGAGTAGGTGCTGGACACTAATTATGTAATAATTAATATTACAACTCCAGTCTACATTAAATTGGAGTAGGTGCTGGACACTAATTAATTAATAATTAATATTCCAAGTCCAGTCTACATTAAATTGGAGTAGGTGCTGGACACTAATTATGTACTATATAATATTCCAACTCCAGTCTACATTAAATTGGAGTATGTGCTGGACACTAATTACTTAATAATTAATATTCCAACTTCAGTCTACATTAAATTGGAGTAGGTGCTGGATACTAATTATGTACTAATTAATATTCCAACTCCAGTCTACATTAAATTGGAGTAGGTGCTGGACACTCATTATGTAATAATTAATATTCCAACTCCAGTCTACATTAAATTGGAGTAGGTGCTGGACACTAATTAATTAATAATTAATATTCCAACTCCAGTCTACATTAAATTGGAGTAGGTGCTGGACACTAATTATGTACTAATTAATATTCCAACTCCAGTCTACATTAAATTTGAGTAGGTGCTGGACACTAATTAATAATTAATTATTATTCCAACTCCAGTCTACATTAAATTGGAGTAGGTGCTGGACACTAATTAATTATTAATTAATATTCCAACTCCAGTCTACATTAAATTGGAGTAGGTGCTGGACACTAATTATGTAATAATTAATATTCCAACTCCAGTCTACATTAAATTGGAGTAGGTGCTGGACACTAATTAATTATTAATTAATATTCCAACTCCAGTCTACATTAAATTGGAGTAGGTGCTGGACACTAATTATGTAATAATTAATATTCCAACTCCAGTCTACATTACATTGGAGTAGGTGCTAGACACTAATTATGTAACAATTAATATTCCAACTCCAATCTACATTAAATAGGAGTAGGTGCTGGACACTAATTAATTATTAATAAATATTCCAACTCCATTCTACATTAAATTGGAGTAGGTGCTGGACACTAATTATGTAATAATTAATATTCCAACTCCAGTCTACATTAAATTGGAGTAGGTGCTGGACACTAATTATGTACTAATTAATATTCCAACTCCAGTCTACATTAAATTGGAGTAGGTGCTGGACACTAATTATGTACAAATTAATATTCCAACTCCAGTCTACATTAAATTTGAGTAGGTGCTGGACACTAATTAATTATTAATTATTATTCCAACTCCAGTCTACATTATATTGGAGTAGGTGCTGGACACTAATTAATTATTAATTAATATTCCAACTCCAGTCTACTTTAAATTGGAGTAGATGCTGGACACTAATTAATTATTAATTAATATTCCAACTCCAGTCTACATTAAATTGGAGTAGGTGCTGGACACTAATTATGTAATAATTAATATTCCAACTCCAGTCTACATTAAATTGGAGTAGGTGCTGGACACTAATTATGTACTAATTAATATTCCAACTCCAGTCTACATTAAATTGGAGTAGGTGCTGGACACTAATTATGTAATAATTAATATTCCAACTCCAGTCTACATTAAATTGGAGTAGGTGCTGGACACTAATTAATTTTTAAATAATATTCCAACTCCAGTCTACATTACATTGGAGTAGGTGCTAGACACTAATTATGTAATAATTAATATTCCAACTCCAATCTACATTAAATAGGAGTAGGTGCTGGACACTAATTAATTATTAATTAATATTCCAACTCCATTCTACATTAAATTGGAGTAGATGCTGGACACTAATTGTGTACTAATTAATATTCCAACTCCAGTCTACATTAAATTGGAGTAGGTGCTGGACACTAATTATGTACTAATTAATATTCCAACTCCAGTCTACATTAAATTTGAGTAGGTGCTGGACACTAATTATTATTAATTATTATTCCAACTCCAGTCTACATTATATTGGAGTAGGTGCTGGACACTAATTAATTAATAATTAATATTCCAAATCCAGTCTACATTAAATTGGAGTAGGTGCTGGACACTAATTATGTAATAATTAATATTCCAACTCCAGTCTACATTAAATTTGAGTAGGTGCTGGACACTAATTAATTATTAATTATTATTCCAACTCCAGTCTACATTAAATTGGAGTAGGTGCTGGACACTAATTATGTAATAATTAATATTCCAACTCCAGTCTACATTAAATTGGAGTAGGTGCTGGACACTAATTAATTTTTAAATAATATTCCAACTCCAGTCTACATTACATTGGAGTAGGTGCTAGACACTAATTATGTAATAATTAATATTCCAACTCCAATCTACATTAAATAGGAGTAGGTGCTGGACACTAATTAATTATTAATTAATATTCCAACTCCAGTCTACATTAAATTGGAGTAGGTGCTGGACACTAATTATGTACTATATAATATTCCAACTCCAGTCTACATTAAATTGGAGTATGTGCTGGACACTAATTACTTAATAATTAATATTCCAACTCCAGTCTACATTAAATTGGAGTAGGTGCTGGACACTCATTATGTAATAATTAATATTCCAACTCCAGTCTACATTAAATTGGAGTAGGTGCTGGACACTAATTAATTAATAATTAATATTCCAACTCCAGTCTACATTAAATTGGAGTAGGTGCTGGACACTAATTATGTACTAATTAATATTCCAACTCCAGTCTACATTAAATTTGAGTAGGTGCTGGACACTAATTAATAATTAATTATTATTCCAACTCCAGTCTACATTAAATTGGAGTAGGTGCTGGACACTAATTAATTATTAATTAATATTCCATCTCCAGTCTACATTAAATTGGAGTAGGTGCTGGACACTAATTAATTATTAATTATTATTCCAACTCCAGTCTACATTAAATTGGAGTAGGTGCTGGACACTAATTATGTAATAATTAATATTCCAACTCCAGTCTACATTAAATTGGAGTAGGTGCTGGACACTAATTAATTTTTAAATAATATTCCAACTCCAGTCTACATTACATTGGAGTAGGTGCTAGACACTAATTATGTAATAATTAATATTCCAACTCCAATCTACATTAAATCGGAGTAGGTGCTGGACACTAATTAATTATTAATTAATATTCCAACTCCATTCTACATTAAATTGGAGTAGATGCTGGACACTAATTATGTACTAATTAATATTCCAACTCCAGTCTACATTAAATTGGAGTAGGTGCTGGACACTAATTATGTACTAATTAATATTCCAACTCCAGTCTACATTAAATTTGAGTAGGTGCTGGACACTAATTATTATTAATTATTATTCCAACTCCAGTCTACATTATATTGGAGTAGGTGCTGGAAACTAATTAATTATTAATTAATATTCCAAATCCAGTCTACATTAAATTGGAGTAGGTGCTGGACACTAATTATGTAATAATTAATATTCCAACTCCAGTCTACATTAAATTTGAGTAGGTGCTGGACACTAATTAATTATTAATTATTATTCCAACTCCAGTCTACATTAAATTGGAGTAGGTGCTGGACACTAATTATGTAATAATTAATATTCCAACTCCAGTCTACATTAAATTGGAGTAGGTGCTGGACACTAATTAATTATTAATTATTATTCCAACTCCAGTCTACATTAAATTGGAGTAGGTGCTTTACACTAATTATGTAATAATTAATATTCCAACTCCAGTCTACATTAAATTGGAGTAGGTGCTGGACACTAATTAATTTTTAAATAATATTCCAACTCCAGTCTACATTACATTGGAGTAGGTGCTAGACACTAATTATGTAATAATTAATATTCCAACTCCAATCTACATTAAATAGGAGTAGGTGCTGGACACTAATTAATTATTAATTAATATTCCAACTCCAGTCTACATTAAATTGGAGTAGGTGCTGGACACTAATTATGTACTATATAATATTCCAACTCCAGTCTACATTAAATTGGAGTATGTGCTGGACACTAATTACTTAATAATTAATATTCCAACTCCAGTCTACATTAAATTGGAGTAGGTGCTGGATACTAATTATGTACTAATTAATATTCCAACTCCAGTCTACATTAAATTGGAGTAGGTGCTGGACACTCATTATGTAATAATTAATATTCCAACTCCAGTCTACATTAAATTGGAGTAGGTGCTGGACACTAATTAATTAATAATTAATATTCCAACTCCAGTCTACATTAAATTGGAGTAGGTGCTGGACACTAATTATGTACTAATTAATATTCCAACTCCAGTCTACATTAAATTTAAGTAGGTGCTGGACACTAATTAATAATTAATTATTATTCCAACTCCAGTCTACATTAAATTGGAGTAGGTGCTGGACACTAATTAATTATTAATTAATATTCCAACTCCAGTCTACATTAAATTGGAGTAGGTGCTGGACACTAATTAATTATTAATTATTATTCCAACTCCAGTCTACATTAAATTGGAGTAGGTGCTGGACACTAATTATGTAATAATTAATATTCCAACTCCAGTCTACATTAAATTGGAGTAGGTGCTGGACACTAATTAATTTTTAAATAATATTCCAACTCCAGTCTACATTACATTGGAGTAGGTGCTAGACACTAATTATGTAATAATTAATATTCCAACTCCAATCTACATTAAATAGGAGTAGGTGCTGGACACTAATTAATTATTAATTAATATTCCAACTCCATTCTACATTAAATTGGAGTAGATGCTGGACACTAATTATGTACTAATTAATATTCCAACTCCAGTCTACATTAAATTGGAGTAGGTGCTGGACACTAATTATGTACTAATTAATATTCCAACTCCAGTCTACATTAAATTTGAGTAGGTGCTGGACACTAATTATTATTAATTATTATTCCAACTCCAGTCTACATTATATTGGAGTAAGTGCTGGAAACTAATTAATTATTAATTAATATTCCAAATCCAGTCTACATTAAATTGGAGTAGGTGCTGGACACTAATTATGTAATAATTAATATTCCAACTCCAGTCTACATTAAATTTGAGTAGGTGCTGGACACTAATTAATTATTAATTATTATTCCAACTCCAGTCTACATTAAATTGGAGTAGGTGCTGGACACTAATTATGTAATAATTAATATTCCAACTCCAGTCTACATTAAATTGGAGTAGGTGCTGGACACTAATTAATTTTTAAATAATATTCCAACTCCAGTCTACATTACATTGGAGTAGGTGCTAGACACTAATTATGTAATAATTAATATTCCAACTCCAATCTACATTAAATAGGAGTAGGTGCTGGACACTAATTAATTATTAATTAATATTCCAACTCCATTCTACATTAAATTGGAGTAGGTGCTGGACACTAATTATGTAATAATTAATATTCCAACTCCAGTCTACATTAAATTGGAGTAGGTGCTGGACACTAATTATGTACTAATTAATATTCCAACTCCAGTCTACATTAAATTGGAGTAGGTGCTGGACACTAATTATGTACTAATTAATATTCCAACTCCAGTCTACATTAAATTTGAGTAGGTGCTGGACACTAATTAATTATTAATTATTATTCCAACTCCAGTCTACATTATATTGGAGTAGGTGCTGGACACTAATTAATTATTAATTAATATTCAAACTCCAGTCTACATTAAATTGGAGTAGGTGCTGGACACTAATTATGTAATAATTAATATTCCAACTCCAGTCTACATTAAATTGGAGACGGGGCTGGACACTAATGAATTATTAATAATTATTCAAACTCCAGTCTACATTAAATTGGAGTAGGTGCTGGACACACACTAAATATTAATTATTATTCCAACTCCAGTCTACATTAAATTGGAGTAGGTGCTGGACACAAATTAATTTTTATATAATGTTCCAACTCCAGTCTACATTAAATTGGAGTAGATGCTGGACACTAATTATTTATTAATTATTATTCAAACTCCAGTCTACATTAAATTGGAGTAGGTGCTGGACACTAATTAATTATTATTTATTATTCCAACTCCATTCTACATTAAATTGGAGTAGGTGCTGGGCACTAATTATTTATTAATTAATATTCCAACTCCAGTCTACATTAAATTGGAGTAGGTGCTGGACACTAATTATGTAATAATTAATATTACAACTCCAGTCTACATTAAATTGGAGTAGGTGCTGGACACTAATTAATTAATAATTAATATTCCAACTCCAGTCTACATTAAATTGGAGTAGGTGCTGGACACTAATTATGTACTATATAATATTCCAACTCCACTCTACATTAAATTGGAGTAGGTGCTGGACACTAATTACTTAATAATTAATATTCCAACTCCAGTCTACATTAAATTGGAGTAGGTGCTGGACACTAATTATGTACTAATTAATATTCCAACTCCAGTCTACATTAAATTGGAGTAGGTGCTGGGCACTAATTATGTAATAATTAATATTCCAACTCCAGTCTACATTAAATTGGAGTAGGTGCTGGACACTAATTAATTAATAATTAATATTCCAACTCCAGTCTACATTAAATTGGAGTAGGTGCTGGACACTAATTATGTACTAATTAATATTCCAACTCCAGTCTACATTAAATTTGAGTAGGTGCTGGACACTAATTAATTATTAATTATTATTCCAACTCCAGTCTACATTAAATTGGAGTAGGTGCTGAACACTAATTAATTATTAATTAATATTCCAACTCCAGTCTACATTAAATTGGAGTAGGTGCTGGACACTAATTATGTAATAATTAATATTCCAACTCCAGTCTACTTTAAGTTGGAGTAGGTGCTGGACACTAATTAATTATTAATTAATATTCCAACTCCAGTCTACATTAAATTGGAGTAGGTGCTGGACACTAATTATGTAATAATTAATATTCCAACTCCAGTCTACATTGAATTGGAGTAGGTGCTGGATACTAATTAATTTTTAAATAATATTCCAACTCCAGTCACCATTAAATTGGAGTAGATGCTGGACACTAATTAATTATTAATTATTATTCCAACTCCAGTCTACATTAAATTGGAGTAGGTGCTGGACACTAATTATGTAATAATTCATATTCCAACTCCAGTCTACATTAAATTGGAGTAGGTGATGGACACTAATTAATTTTTAAATAATATTCCAACTCCAGTCTACATTACATTGGAGTAGGTGCTAGACACTAATTATGTAATAATTAATATTCCAACTCCAATCTACATTAAATAGGAGTAGGTGCTGGACACTAATTAATTATTAATTAATATTCCAACTCCATTCTACATTAAATTGGAGTAGATGCTGGACACTAATTATGTACTAATTAATATTCCAACTCCAGTCTACAATAAATTGGAGTAGGTGCTGGACACTAATTATGTACTAATTAATATTCCAACTCCAGTCTACATTAAATTTGAGTAGGTGCTGGACACTAATTATTATTATTTATTATTCCAACTCCAGTCTACATTATATTGGAGTAGGTGCTGGACACTAATTAATTATTAATTAATATTCCAAATCCAGTCTACATTAAATTGGAGTAGGTGCTGGACACTAATTATGTAATAATTAATATTCCAACTCCAGTCTACATTAAATTTGAGTAGGTGCTGGACACTAATTAATTATTAATTATTATTCCAACTCCAGTCTACATTAAATTGGAGTAGGTGCTGGACACTAATTATGTAATAATTAATATTCCAACTCCAGTCTACATTAAATTGGAGTAGGTGCTGGACACTAATTAATTTTTAAATAATATTCCAACTCCAGTCTACATTACATTGGAGTAGGTGCTAGACACTAATTATGTAATAATTAATATTCCAACTCCAATCTACATTAAATAGGAGTAGGTGCTGGACACTAATTAATTATTAATTAATATTACAACTCCATTCTACATTAAATTGGAGTAGGTGCTGGACACTAATTATGTAATAATTAATATTCCAACTCCAGTCTACATTAAATTGGAGTAGGTGCTGGACACTAATTATGTACTAATTAATATTCCAACTCCAGTCTACATTAAATTGGAGTAGGTGCTGGACACTAATTATGTACTAATTAATATTCCAACTCCAGTCTACATTAAATTTGAGTAGGTGCTGGACACTAATTAATTATTAATTATTATTCCAACTCCAGTCTACATTAAATTGGAGTAGGTGCAGGACACTAATTAATTATTAATTAATATTCCAACTCCAGTCTACATTAAATTGGAGTAGGTGCTGGACACTAATTATGTAATAATTAATATTCCAACTCCAGTCTACATTAAATTGGAGTAGGTGCTGGACACTAATGATGTAATAATAAATATTCCAACTCCAGTCTACATTAAATTGGAATAGGTGCTGGACACTAAGTAATTAATAATTATTATTCCAACTCCAGTCTATATTATATTGGAGTAGGTGCTGGACACTAATTAATTATTAATTAATATTCCAACTCCAGTCTACATTAAATTGGAGTAGGTGCTGGACACTAATTATGTAATAATTAATATTCCAACTTCAGTCTACATTAAATTGGAGTAGGTGCTGGACACTAATTAATTATTAATAATTATTCCAACTCCAGTCTACATTAAATTGGAGTAGGTGCTGGACACTAACTAATTATTAATTAGTATTCCAACTCCAGTCTCATTAAATTGGAGTAGGTGCTGGACACAAATTAATTTTTATATAATATTCCAACTCCAGTCTACATTAAATTGGAGTAGGTGCTGGACACTAATTATGTACTAATTAATATTCCAACTCCAGTCTACATTAAATTGGAGTAGGTGCTGGGCACTAATTATGTAATAATTATTATTCCAACTCCAGTCTACATTAAATTGGAGTAGGTGCTGGACACTAATTAATTAATAATTAATATTCCAACTCCAGTCTACATTAAATTGGAGTAGGTGCTGGACACTAATTATGTACTAATTAATATTCCAACTCCAGTCTACATTAAATTTGAGTAGGTGCTGGACACTAATTAATTATTAATTATTATTCCAACTCCAGTCTACATTAAATTGGAGTAGGTGCTGAACACTAATTAATTATTAATTAATATTCCAACTCCAGTCTACATTAAATTGGAGTAGGTGCTGGACACTAATTATGTAATAATTAATATTCCAACTCCAGTCTACTTTAAGTTGGAGTAGGTGCTGGACACTAATTAATTATTAATTAATATTCCAACTCCAGTCTACATTAAATTGGAGTAGGTGCTGGACACTAATTATGTAATAATTAATATTCCAACTCCAGTCTACATTGAATTGGAGTAGGTGCTGGACACTAATTAATTTTTAAATAATATTCCAACTCCAGTCACCATTAAATTGGAGTAGATGCTGGACACTAATTAATTATTAATTATTATTCCAACTCCAGTCTACATTAAATTGGAGTAGGTGCTGGACACTAATTATGTAATAATTCATATTCCAACTCCAGTCTACATTAAATTGGAGTAGGTGATGGACACTAATTAATTTTTAAATAATATTCCAACTCCAGTCTACATTACATTGGAGTAGGTGCTAGACACTAATTATGTAATAATTAATATTCCAACTCCAATCTACATTAAATAGGAGTAGGTGCTGGACACTAATTAATTATTAATTAATATTCCAACTCCATTCTACATTAAATTGGAGTAGATGCTGGACACTAATTATGTACTAATTAATATTCCAACTCCAGTCTACAATAAATTGGAGTAGGTGCTGGACACTAATTATGTACTAATTAATATTCCAACTCCAGTCTACATTAAATTTGAGTAGGTGCTGGACACTAATTATTATTATTTATTATTCCAACTCCAGTCTACATTATATTGGAGTAGGTGCTGGACACTAATTAATTATTAATTAATATTCCAAATCCAGTCTACATTAAATTGGAGTAGGTGCTGGACACTAATTATGTAATAATTAATATTCCAACTCCAGTCTACATTAAATTTGAGTAGGTGCTGGACACTAATTAATTATTAATTATTATTCCAACTCCAGTCTACATTAAATTGGAGTAGGTGCTGGACACTAATTATGTAATAATTAATATTCCAACTCCAGTCTACATTAAATTGGAGTAGGTGCTGGACACTAATTAATTTTTAAATAATATTCCAACTCCAGTCTACATTACATTGGAGTAGGTGCTAGACACTAATTATGTAATAATTAATATTCCAACTCCAATCTACATTAAATAGGAGTAGGTGCTGGACACTAATTAATTATTAATTAATATTACAACTCCATTCTACATTAAATTGGAGTAGGTGCTGGACACTAATTATGTAATAATTAATATTCCAACTCCAGTCTACATTAAATTGGAGTAGGTGCTGGACACTAATTATGTACTAATTAATATTCCAACTCCAGTCTACATTAAATTGGAGTAGGTGCTGGACACTAATTATGTACTAATTAATATTCCAACTCCAGTCTACATTAAATTTGAGTAGGTGCTGGACACTAATTAATTATTAATTATTATTCCAACTCCAGTCTACATTAAATTGGAGTAGGTGCAGGACACTAATTAATTATTAATTAATATTCCAACTCCAGTCTACATTAAATTGGAGTAGGTGCTGGACACTAATTATGTAATAATTAATATTCCAACTCCAGTCTACATTAAATTGGAGTAGGTGCTGGACACTAATGATGTAATAATAAATATTCCAACTCCAGTCTACATTAAATTGGAATAGGTGCTGGACACTAAGTAATTAATAATTATTATTCCAACTCCAGTCTACATTATATTGGAGTAGGTGCTGGACACTAATTAATTATTAATTAATATTCCAACTCCAGTCTACATTAAATTGGAGTAGGTGCTGGACACTAATTATGTAATAATTAATATTCCAACTTCAGTCTACATTAAATTGGAGTAGGTGCTGGACACTAATTAATTATTAATAATTATTCCAACTCCAGTCTACATTAAATTGGAGTAGGTGCTGGACACTAACTAATTATTAATTAGTATTCCAACTCCAGTCTCATTAAATTGGAGTAGGTGCTGGACACAAATTAATTTTTATATAATATTCCAACTCCAGTCTACATTAAATTGGAGTAGATGCTGGACACTAATTAATTAGTAATTATTATTCAAACTCCAGTCTACATTAAATTTGAGTAGGTACTGGACACTAATTAATTATTATTTATTATTCCAACTCCATTCTACATTAAATTGGAGTAGGTGCTGGACACTAATTATGTAATAATTAATATTACAACTCCAGTCTACATTAAATTGGAGTAGGTGCTGGACACTAATTAATTAATAATTAATATTCCAAGTCCAGTCTACATTAAATTGGAGTAGGTGCTGGACACTAATTATGTACTATATAATATTCCAACTCCAGTCTACATTAAATTGGAGTATGTGCTGGACACTAATTACTTAATAATTAATATTCCAACTTCAGTCTACATTAAATTGGAGTAGGTGCTGGATACTAATTATGTACTAATTAATATTCCAACTCCAGTCTACATTAAATTGGAGTAGGTGCTGGACACTCATTATGTAATAATTAATATTCCAACTCCAGTCTACATTAAATTGGAGTAGGTGCTGGACACTAATTAATTAATAATTAATATTCCAACTCCAGTCTACATTAAATTGGAGTAGGTGCTGGACACTAATTATGTACTAATTAATATTCCAACTCCAGTCTACATTAAATTTGAGTAGGTGCTGGACACTAATTAATAATTAATTATTATTCCAACTCCAGTCTACATTAAATTGGAGTAGGTGCTGGACACTAATTAATTATTAATTAATATTCCAACTCCAGTCTACATTAAATTGGAGTAGGTGCTGGACACTAATTATGTAATAATTAATATTCCAACTCCAGTCTACATTAAATTGGAGTAGGTGCTGGACACTAATTAATTATTAATTAATATTCCAACTCCAGTCTACATTAAATTGGAGTAGGTGCTGGACACTAATTATGTAATAATTAATATTCCAACTCCAGTCTACATTACATTGGAGTAGGTGCTAGACACTAATTATGTAACAATTAATATTCCAACTCCAATCTACATTAAATAGGAGTAGGTGCTGGACACTAATTAATTATTAATAAATATTCCAACTCCATTCTACATTAAATTGGAGTAGGTGCTGGACACTAATTATGTAATAATTAATATTCCAACTCCAGTCTACATTAAATTGGAGTAGGTGCTGGACACTAATTATGTACTAATTAATATTCCAACTCCAGTCTACATTAAATTGGAGTAGGTGCTGGACACTAATTATGTACAAATTAATATTCCAACTCCAGTCTACATTAAATTTGAGTAGGTGCTGGACACTAATTAATTCTTAATTATTATTCCAACTCCAGTCTACATTATATTGGAGTAGGTGCTGGACACTAATTAATTATTAATTAATATTCCAACTCCAGTCTACTTTAAATTGGAGTAGATGCTGGACACTAATTAATTATTAATTAATATTCCAACTCCAGTCTACATTAAATTGGAGTAGGTGCTGGACACTAATTATGTAATAATTAATATTCCAACTCCAGTCTACATTAAATTGGAGTAGGTGCTGGACACTAATTATGTACTAATTAATATTCCAACTCCAGTCTACATTAAATTGGAGTAGGTGCTGGACACTAATTATGTAATAATTAATATTCCAACTCCAGTCTACATTAAATTGGAGTAGGTGCTGGACACTAATTAATTTTTAAATAATATTCCAACTCCAGTCTACATTACATTGGAGTAGGTGCTAGACACTAATTATGTAATAATTAATATTCCAACTCCAATCTACATTAAATAGGAGTAGGTGCTGGACACTAATTAATTATTAATTAATATTCCAACTCCATTCTACATTAAATTGGAGTAGATGCTGGACACTAATTGTGTACTAATTAATATTCCAACTCCAGTCTACATTAAATTGGAGTAGGTGCTGGACACTAATTATGTACTAATTAATATTCCAACTCCAGTCTACATTAAATTTGAGTAGGTGCTGGACACTAATTATTATTAATTATTATTCCAACTCCAGTCTACATTATATTGGAGTAGGTGCTGGACACTAATTAATTAATAATTAATATTCCAAATCCAGTCTACATTAAATTGGAGTAGGTGCTGGACACTAATTATGTAATAATTAATATTCCAACTCCAGTCTACATTAAATTTGAGTAGGTGCTGGACACTAATTAATTATTAATTATTATTCCAACTCCAGTCTACATTAAATTGGAGTAGGTGCTGGACACTAATTATGTAATAATTAATATTCCAACTCCAGTCTACATTAAATTGGAGTAGGTGCTGGACACTAATTAATTTTTAAATAATATTCCAACTCCAGTCTCCATTACATTGGAGTAGGTGCTAGACACTAATTATGTAATAATTAATATTCCAACTCCAATCTACATTAAATAGGAGTAGGTGCTGGACACTAATTAATTATTAATTAATATTCCAACTCCAGTCTACATTAAATTGGAGTAGGTGCTGGACACTAATTATGTACTATATAATATTCCAACTCCAGTCTACATTAAATTGGAGTATGTGCTGGACACTAATTACTTAATAATTAATATTCCAACTCCAGTCTACATTAAATTGGAGTAGGTGCTGGACACTCATTATGTAATAATTAATATTCCAACTCCAGTCTACATTAAATTGGAGTAGGTGCTGGACACTAATTAATTAATAATTAATATTCCAACTCCAGTCTACATTAAATTGGAGTAGGTGCTGGACACTAATTATGTACTAATTAATATTCCAACTCCAGTCTACATTAAATTTGAGTAGGTGCTGGACACTAATTAATAATTAATTATTATTCCAACTCCAGTCTACATTAAATTGGAGTAGGTGCTGGACACTAATTAATTATTAATTAATATTCCAACTCCAGTCTACATTAAATTGGAGTAGGTGCTGGACACTAATTAATTATTAATTATTATTCCAACTCCAGTCTACATTAAATTGGAGTAGGTGCTGGACACTAATTATGTAATAATTAATATTCCAACTCCAGTCTACATTAAATTGGAGTAGGTGCTGGACACTAATTAATTTTTAAATAATATTCCAACTCCAGTCTACATTACATTGGAGTAGGTGCTAGACACTAATTATGTAATAATTAATATTCCAACTCCAATCTACATTAAATCGGAGTAGGTGCTGGACACTAATTAATTATTAATTAATATTCCAACTCCATTCTACATTAAATTGGAGTAGATGCTGGACACTAATTATGTACTAATTAATATTCCAACTCCAGTCTACATTAAATTGGAGTAGGTGCTGGACACTAATTATGTACTAATTAATATTCCAACTCCAGTCTACATTAAATTTGAGTAGGTGCTGGACACTAATTATTATTAATTATTATTCCAACTCCAGTCTACATTATATTGGAGTAGGTGCTGGAAACTAATTAATTATTAATTAATATTCCAAATCCAGTCTACATTAAATTGGAGTAGGTGCTGGACACTAATTATGTAATAATTAATATTCCAACTCCAGTCTACATTAAATTTGAGTAGGTGCTGGACACTAATTAATTATTAATTATTATTCCAACTCCAGTCTACATTAAATTGGAGTAGGTGCTGGACACTAATTATGTAATAATTAATATTCCAACTCCAGTCTACATTAAATTGGAGTAGGTGCTGGACACTAATTAATTATTAATTATTATTCCAACTCCAGTCTACATTAAATTGGAGTAGGTGCTTTACACTAATTATGTAATAATTAATATTCCAACTCCAGTCTACATTAAATTGGAGTAGGTGCTGGACACTAATTAATTTTTAAATAATATTCCAACTCCAGTCTACATTACATTGGAGTAGGTGCTAGACACTAATTATGTAATAATTAATATTCCAACTCCAATCTACATTAAATAGGAGTAGGTGCTGGACACTAATTAATTATTAATTAATATTCCAACTCCAGTCTACATTAAATTGGAGTAGGTGCTGGACACTAATTATGTACTATATAATATTCCAACTCCAGTCTACATTAAATTGGAGTATGTGCTGGACACTAATTACTTAATAATTAATATTCCAACTCCAGTCTACATTAAATTGGAGTAGGTGCTGGATACTAATTATGTACTAATTAATATTCCAACTCCAGTCTACATTAAATTGGAGTAGGTGCTGGACACTCATTATGTAATAATTAATATTCCAACTCCAGTCTACATTAAATTGGAGTAGGTGCTGGACACTAATTAATTAATAATTAATATTCCAACTCCAGTCTACATTAAATTGGAGTAGGTGCTGGACACTAATTATGTACTAATTAATATTCCAACTCCAGTCTACATTAAATTTAAGTAGGTGCTGGACACTAATTAATAATTAATTATTATTCCAACTCCAGTCTACATTAAATTGGAGTAGGTGCTGGACACTAATTAATTATTAATTAATATTCCAACTCCAGTCTACATTAAATTGGAGTAGGTGCTGGACACTAATTAATTATTAATTATTATTCCAACTCCAGTCTACATTAAATTGGAGTAGGTGCTGGACACTAATTATGTAATAATTAATATTCCAACTCCAGTCTACATTAAATTGGAGTAGGTGCTGGACACTAATTAATTTTTAAATAATATTCCAACTCCAGTCTACATTACATTGGAGTAGGTGCTAGACACTAATTATGTAATAATTAATATTCCAACTCCAATCTACATTAAATAGGAGTAGGTGCTGGACACTAATTAATTATTAATTAATATTCCAACTCCATTCTACATTAAATTGGAGTAGATGCTGGACACTAATTATGTACTAATTAATATTCCAACTCCAGTCTACATTAAATTGGAGTAGGTGCTGGACACTAATTATGTACTAATTAATATTCCAACTCCAGTCTACATTAAATTTGAGTAGGTGCTGGACACTAATTATTATTAATTATTATTCCAACTCCAGTCTACATTATATTGGAGTAGGTGCTGGAAACTAATTAATTATTAATTAATATTCCAAATCCAGTCTACATTAAATTGGAGTAGGTGCTGGACACTAATTATGTAATAATTAATATTCCAACTCCAGTCTACATTAAATTTGAGTAGGTGCTGGACACTAATTAATTATTAATTATTATTCCAACTCCAGTCTACATTAAATTGGAGTAGGTGCTGGACACTAATTATGTAATAATTAATATTCCAACTCCAGTCTACATTAAATTGGAGTAGGTGCTGGACACTAATTAATTTTTAAATAATATTCCAACTCCAGTCTACATTACATTGGAGTAGGTGCTAGACACTAATTATGTAATAATTAATATTCCAACTCCAATCTACATTAAATAGGAGTAGGTGCTGGACACTAATTAATTATTAATTAATATTCCAACTCCAGTATACATTAAATTGGAGTAGGTGCTGGACACTAATTATGTACTATATAATATTCCAACTCCAGTCTACATTAAATTGGAGTATGTGCTGGACACTAATTACTTAATAATTAATATTCCAACTCCAGTCTACATTAAATTGGAGTAGGTGCTGGATACTAATTATGTACTAATTAATATTCCAACTCCAGTCTACATTAAATTGGAGTAGGTGCTGGACACTCATTATGTAATAATTAATATTCCAACTCCAGTCTACATTAAATTGGAGTAGGTGCTGGACACTAATTAATTAATAATTAATATTCCAACTCCAGTCTACATTAAATTGGAGTAGGTGCTGGACACTAATTATGTACTAATTAATATTCCAACTCCAGTCTACATTAAATTTGAGTAGGTGCTGGACACTAATTAATAATTAATTATTATTCCAACTCCAGTCTACATTAAATTGGAGTAGGTGCTGGACACTAATTAATTGTTAATTAATATTCCAACTCCAGTCTACATTAAATTGGAGTAGGTGCTGGACACTAATTATGTAATAATTAATATTCCAACTCCAGTCTACATTAAATTGGAGTAGGTGCTGGACACTAATTAATTTTTAAATAATATTCCAACTCCAGTCTACATTACATTGGAGTAGGTGCTAGACACTAATTATGTAATAATTAATGTTCCAACTCCAATCTACATTAAATAGGAGTAGGTGCTGGACACTAATTAATTATTAATTAATATTCCAACTCCATTCTACATTAAATTGGAGTAGGTGCTGGACACTAATTATGTAATAATTAATATTCCAACTCCAGTCTACATTAAATTGGAGTAGGTGCTGGACACTAATTATGTACTAATTAATATTCCAACTCCAGTCTACATTAAATTGGAGTAGGTGCTGGACACTAATTATGTACAAATTAATATTCCAACTCCAGTCTACATTAAATTTGAGTAGGTGCTGGACACTAATTAATTCTTAATTATTATTCCAACTCCAGTCTACATTATATTGGAGTAGGTGCTGGACACTAATTAATTATTAATTAATATTCCAACTCCAGTCTACTTTAAATTGGAGTAGGTGCTGGACACTAATTAATTATTAATTAATATTCCAACTCCAGTCTACATTAAATTGGAGTAGGTGCTGGACACTAATTATGTAATAATTAATATTCCAACTCCAGTCTACATTGAATTGGAGTAGGTGCTGGACACTAATTAATTTTTAAATAATATTCCAACTCCAGTCACCATTAAATTGGAGTAGATGCTGGACACTAATTAATTATTAATTATTATTCCAACTCCAGTCTACATTAAATTGGAGTAGGTGCTGGACACTAATTATGTAATAATTAATATTCCAACTCCAGTCTACATTAAATTGGAGTAGGTGCTGGACACTAATTAATTTTTAAATAATATTCCAACTCCAGTCTACATTACATTGGAGTAGGTGCTAGACACTAATTATGTAATAATTAATATTCCAACTCCAATCTACATTAAATAGGAGTAGGTGCTGGACACTAATTAATTATTAATTAATATTCCAACTCCATTCTACATTAAATTGGAGTAGATGCTGGACACTAATTATGTACTAATTAATATTCCAACTCCAGTCTACATTAAATTGGAGTAGGTGCTGGACACTAATTATGTACTAATTAATATTCCAACTCCAGTCTACATTAAATTTGAGTAGGTGCTGGACACTAATTATTATTAATTATTATTCCAACTCCAGTCTACATTATATTGGAGTAGGTGCTGGACACTAATTAATTATTAATTAATATTCCAAATCCAGTCTACATTAAATTGGAGTAGGTGCTGGACACTAATTATG
The DNA here is from genome assembly GCF_964263255.1 of Lissotriton vulgaris. Lineage (NCBI taxonomy): Eukaryota > Metazoa > Chordata > Amphibia > Caudata > Salamandridae > Lissotriton > Lissotriton vulgaris. Next base: position 59,948 of record NW_028240901.1, read on the forward strand.
TAATAATTAATATTCCAACTCCAGTCTACATTAAATTTGAGTAGGTGCTGGACACTAATTAATTATTAATTATTATTCCAACTCCAGTCTACATTAAATTGGAGTAGGTGCTGGACACTAATTATGTAATAATTAATATTCCAACTCCAGTCTACATTAAATTGGAGTAGGTGCTGGACACTAATTAATTTTTTAATAATATTCCAACTCCAGTCTACATTACATTGGAGTAGGTGCTAGACACTAATTATGTAATAATTAATATTCCAACTCCAATCTACATTAAATAGGAGTAGGTGCTGGACACTAATTAATTATTAATTAATATTCCAACTCCATTCTACATTAAATTGGAGTAGGTGCTGGACACTAATTATGTAATAATTAATATTCCAACTCCAGTCTACATTAAATTGGAGTAGGTGCTGGACACTAATTATGTACTAATTAATATTCCAACTCCAGTCTACATTACATTGGAGTAGGTGCTGGACACTAATTATGTACTAATTAATATTCCAACTCCAGTCTACATTAAATTTGAGTAGGTGCTGGACACTAATTATGTAATAATTAATATTCCAACTCCAGTCTACATTACATTGGAGTAGGTGCTAGACACTAATTATGTAATAATTAATATTCCAACTCCAATCTACATTAAATAGGAGTAGGTGCTGGACACTAATTAATTATTAATTAATATTCCAACTCCAGTCTACATTAAATTGGAGTAGGTGCTGGACACTAATTATGTACTATATAATATTCCAACTCCAGTCTACATTAAATTGGAGTATGTGCTGGACACTAATTACTTAATAATTAATATTCCAACTCCAGTCTACATTAAATTGGAGTAGGTGCTGGACACTCATTATGTAATAATTAATATTCCAACTCCAGTCTACATTAAATTGGAGTAGGTGCTGGACACTAATTAATTAATAATTAATATTCCAACTCCAGTCTACATTAAATTGGAGTAGGTGCTGGACACTAATTATGTACTAATTAATATTCCAACTCCAGTCTACATTAAATTTGAGTAGGTGCTGGACACTAATTAATAATTAATTATTATTCCAACTCCAGTCTACATTAAATTGGAGTAGGTGCTGGACACTAATTAATTATTAATTAATATTCCAACTCCAGTCTACATTAAATTGGAGTAGGTGCTGGACACTAATTAATTATTAATTATTATTCCAACTCCAGTCTACATTAAATTGGAGTAGGTGCTGGACACTAATTATGTAATAATTAATATTCCAACTCCAGTCTACATTAAATTGGAGTAGGTGCTGGACACTAATTAATTTTTAAATAATATTCCAACTCCAGTCTACATTACATTGGAGTAGGTGCTAGACACTAATTATGTAATAATTAATATTCCAACTCCAATCTACATTAAATCGGAGTAGGTGCTGGACACTAATTAATTATTAATTAATATTCCAACTCCATTCTACATTAAATTGGAGTAGATGCTGGACACTAATTATGTACTAATTAATATTCCAACTCCAGTCTACATTAAATTGGAGTAGGTGCTGGACACTAATTATGTACTAATTAATATTCCAACTCCAGTCTACATTAAATTTGAGTAGGTGCTGGACACTAATTATTATTAATTATTATTCCAACTCCAGTCTACATTATATTGGAGTAGGTGCTGGAAACTAATTAATTATTAATTAATATTCCAAATCCAGTCTACATTAAATTGGAGTAGGTGCTGGACACTAATTATGTAATAATTAATATTCCAACTCCAGTCTACATTAAATTTGAGTAGGTGCTGGACACTAATTAATTATTAATTATTATTCCAACTCCAGTCTACATTAAATTGGAGTAGGTGCTGGACACTAATTATGTAATAATTAATATTCCAACTCCAGTCTACATTAAATTGGAGTAGGTGCTGGACACTAATTAATTATTAATTATTATTCCAACTCCAGTCTACATTAAATTGGAGTAGGTGCTTTACACTAATTATGTAATAATTAATATTCCAACTCCAGTCTACATTAAATTGGAGTAGGTGCTGGACACTAATTAATTTTTAAATAATATTCCAACTCCAGTCTACATTACATTGGAGTAGGTGCTAGACACTAATTATGTAATAATTAATATTCCAACTCCAATCTACATTAAATAGGAGTAGGTGCTGGACACTAATTAATTATTAATTAATATTCCAACTCCAGTCTACATTAAATTGGAGTAGGTGCTGGACACTAATTATGTACTATATAATATTCCAACTCCAGTCTACATTAAATTGGAGTATGTGCTGGACACTAATTACTTAATAATTAATATTCCAACTCCAGTCTACATTAAATTGGAGTAGGTGCTGGATACTAATTATGTACTAATTAATATTCCAACTCCAGTCTACATTAAATTGGAGTAGGTGCTGGACACTCATTATGTAATAATTAATATTCCAACTCCAGTCTACATTAAATTGGAGTAGGTGCTGGACACTAATTAATTAATAATTAATATTCCAACTCCAGTCTACATTAAATTGGAGTAGGTGCTGGACACTAATTATGTACTAATTAATATTCCAACTCCAGTCTACATTAAATTTAAGTAGGTGCTGGACACTAATTAATAATTAATTATTATTCCAACTCCAGTCTACATTAAATTGGAGTAGGTGCTGGACACTAATTAATTATTAATTAATATTCCAACTCCAGTCTACATTAAATTGGAGTAGGTGCTGGACACTAATTAATTATTAATTATTATTCCAACTCCAGTCTACATTAAATTGGAGTAGGTGCTGGACACTAATTATGTAATAATTAATATTCCAACTCCAGTCTACATTAAATTGGAGTAGGTGCTGGACACTAATTAATTTTTAAATAATATTCCAACTCCAGTCTACATTACATTGGAGTAGGTGCTAGACACTAATTATGTAATAATTAATATTCCAACTCCAATCTACATTAAATAGGAGTAGGTGCTGGACACTAATTAATTATTAATTAATATTCCAACTCCATTCTACATTAAATTGGAGTAGATGCTGGACACTAATTATGTACTAATTAATATTCCAACTCCAGTCTACATTAAATTGGAGTAGGTGCTGGACACTAATTATGTACTAATTAATATTCCAACTCCAGTCTACATTAAATTTGAGTAGGTGCTGGACACTAATTATTATTAATTATTATTCCAACTCCAGTCTACATTATATTGGAGTAGGTGCTGGAAACTAATTAATTATTAATTAATATTCCAAATCCAGTCTACATTAAATTGGAGTAGGTGCTGGACACTAATTATGTAATAATTAATATTCCAACTCCAGTCTACATTAAATTTGAGTAGGTGCTGGACACTAATTAATTATTAATTATTATTCCAACTCCAGTCTACATTAAATTGGAGTAGGTGCTGGACACTAATTATGTAATAATTAATATTCCAACTCCAGTCTACATTAAATTGGAGTAGGTGCTGGACACTAATTAATTTTTAAATAATATTCCAACTCCAGTCTACATTACATTGGAGTAGGTGCTAGACACTAATTATGTAATAATTAATATTCCAACTCCAATCTACATTAAATAGGAGTAGGTGCTGGACACTAATTAATTATTAATTAATATTCCAACTCCAGTATACATTAAATTGGAGTAGGTGCTGGACACTAATTATGTACTATATAATATTCCAACTCCAGTCTACATTAAATTGGAGTATGTGCTGGACACTAATTACTTAATAATTAATATTCCAACTCCAGTCTACATTAAATTGGAGTAGGTGCTGGATACTAATTATGTACTAATTAATATTCCAACTCCAGTCTACATTAAATTGGAGTAGGTGCTGGACACTCATTATGTAATAATTAATATTCCAACTCCAGTCTACATTAAATTGGAGTAGGTGCTGGACACTAATTAATTAATAATTAATATTCCAACTCCAGTCTACATTAAATTGGAGTAGGTGCTGGACACTAATTATGTACTAATTAATATTCCAACTCCAGTCTACATTAAATTTGAGTAGGTGCTGGACACTAATTAATAATTAATTATTATTCCAACTCCAGTCTACATTAAATTGGAGTAGGTGCTGGACACTAATTAATTGTTAATTAATATTCCAACTCCAGTCTACATTAAATTGGAGTAGGTGCTGGACACTAATTATGTAATAATTAATATTCCAACTCCAGTCTACATTAAATTGGAGTAGGTGCTGGACACTAATTAATTTTTAAATAATATTCCAACTCCAGTCTACATTACATTGGAGTAGGTGCTAGACACTAATTATGTAATAATTAATGTTCCAACTCCAATCTACATTAAATAGGAGTAGGTGCTGGACACTAATTAATTATTAATTAATATTCCAACTCCATTCTACATTAAATTGGAGTAGGTGCTGGACACTAATTATGTAATAATTAATATTCCAACTCCAGTCTACATTAAATTGGAGTAGGTGCTGGACACTAATTATGTACTAATTAATATTCCAACTCCAGTCTACATTAAATTGGAGTAGGTGCTGGACACTAATTATGTACAAATTAATATTCCAACTCCAGTCTACATTAAATTTGAGTAGGTGCTGGACACTAATTAATTCTTAATTATTATTCCAACTCCAGTCTACATTATATTGGAGTAGGTGCTGGACACTAATTAATTATTAATTAATATTCCAACTCCAGTCTACTTTAAATTGGAGTAGGTGCTGGACACTAATTAATTATTAATTAATATTCCAACTCCAGTCTACATTAAATTGGAGTAGGTGCTGGACACTAATTATGTAATAATTAATATTCCAACTCCAGTCTACATTGAATTGGAGTAGGTGCTGGACACTAATTAATTTTTAAATAATATTCCAACTCCAGTCACCATTAAATTGGAGTAGATGCTGGACACTAATTAATTATTAATTATTATTCCAACTCCAGTCTACATTAAATTGGAGTAGGTGCTGGACACTAATTATGTAATAATTAATATTCCAACTCCAGTCTACATTAAATTGGAGTAGGTGCTGGACACTAATTAATTTTTAAATAATATTCCAACTCCAGTCTACATTACATTGGAGTAGGTGCTAGACACTAATTATGTAATAATTAATATTCCAACTCCAATCTACATTAAATAGGAGTAGGTGCTGGACACTAATTAATTATTAATTAATATTCCAACTCCATTCTACATTAAATTGGAGTAGATGCTGGACACTAATTATGTACTAATTAATATTCCAACTCCAGTCTACATTAAATTGGAGTAGGTGCTGGACACTAATTATGTACTAATTAATATTCCAACTCCAGTCTACATTAAATTTGAGTAGGTGCTGGACACTAATTATTATTAATTATTATTCCAACTCCAGTCTACATTATATTGGAGTAGGTGCTGGACACTAATTAATTATTAATTAATATTCCAAATCCAGTCTACATTAAATTGGAGTAGGTGCTGGACACTAATTATGTAATAATTAATATTCCAACTCCAGTCTACATTAAATTTGAGTAGGTGCTGGACACTAATTAATTATTAATTATTATTCCAACTCCAGTCTACATTAAATTGGAGTAGGTGCTGGACACTAATTATGTAATAATTAATATTCCAACTCCAGTCTACATTAAATTGGAGTAGGTGCTGGACACTAATTAATTTTTTAATAATATTCCAACTCCAGTCTACATTACATTGGAGTAGGTGCTAGACACTAATTATGTAATAATTAATATTCCAACTCCAATCTACATTAAATAGGAGTAGGTGCTGGACACTAATTAATTATTAATTAATATTCCAACTCCATTCTACATTAAATTGGAGTAGGTGCTGGACACTAATTATGTAATAATTAATATTCCAACTCCAGTCTACATTAAATTGGAGTAGGTGCTGGACACTAATTATGTACTAATTAATATTCCAACTCCAGTCTACATTACATTGGAGTAGGTGCTGGACACTAATTATGTACTAATTAATATTCCAACTCCAGTCTACATTAAATTTGAGTAGGTGCTGGACACTAATTAATTATTAATTATTATTCCAACTCCAGTCTACATTAAATTGGAGTAGGTGCAGGACACTGATTAATTATTAATTAATATTCCAACTCCAGTCTACATTAAATTGGAGTATGTGCTGGACACTAATTATGTAATAATTAATATTCCAACTTCAGTCTACATTAAATTGGAGTAGGTGCTGGACACTAATTAATTATTAATAATTATTCCAACTCCAGTCTACATTAAATTGGAGTAGGTGCTGGACACTAACTAATTATTAATTATTATTCCAACTCCAGTCTCATTAAATTGGAGTAGGTGCTGGAGACAAATTAATTTTTATATAATATTCCAACTCCAGTCTACATTAAATTGGAGTAGATGCTGGACACTAATTAATTATTAATTATTATTCAAACTCCAGTCTACATTAAATTGGAGTAGGTGCTGGACACTAATTGATTATTATTTATTATTCCAACTCCATTCTACATTAAATTGGAGTAGGTGCTGGACACTAATTATTTATTAATTAATATTCCAACTCCAGTCTACATTAAATTGGAGTAGGTGCTGGACACTAATTATGTAATAATTAATATTACAACTCCAGTCTACATTAAATTGGAGTAGGTGCTGGACACTAATTAATTAATAATTAATATTCCAACTCCATTCTACATTAAATTGGAGTAGGTGCTGGACACTAATTATGTAATAATTAATATTCCAACTCCAGTCTACATTAAATTGGAGTAGGTGCTGGACACTAATTATGTACTAATTAATATTCCAACTCCAGTCTACATTAAATTGGAGTAGGTGCTGGACACTAATTATGTACAAATTAATATTCCAACTCCAGTCTACATTAAATTTGAGTAGGTGCTGGACACTAATTAATTCTTAATTATTATTCCAACTCCAGTCTACATTATATTGGAGTAGGTGCTGGACACTAATTAATTATTAATTAATATTCCAACTCCAGTCTACTTTAAATTGGAGTAGGTGCTGGACACTAATTAATTATTAATTAATATTCCAACTCCAGTCTACATTAAATTGGAGTAGGTGCTGGACACTAATTATGTAATAATTAATATTCCAACTCCAGTCTACATTAAATTGGAGTAGGTGCTGGACACTAATTAATTTTTAAATAATATTCCAACTCCAGTCACCATTAAATTGGAGTAGATGCTGGACACTAATTAATTATTAATTATTATTCCAACTCCAGTCTACATTAAATTGGAGTAGGTGCTGGACACTAATTATGTAATAATTAATATTCCAACTCCAGTCTACATTAAATTGGAGTAGGTGCTGGACACTAATTAATTTTTAAATAATATTCCAACTCCAGTCTACATTACATTGGAGTAGGTGCTAGACACTAATTATGTAATAATTAATATTCCAACTCCAATCTACATTAAATAGGAGTAGGTGCTGGACACTAATTAATTATTAATTAATATTCCAACTCCATTCTACATTAAATTGGAGTAGATGCTGGACACTAATTATGTACTAATTAATATTCCAACTCCAGTCTACATTAAATTGGAGTAGGTGCTGGACACTAATTATGTACTAATTAATATTCCAACTCCAGTCTACATTAAATTTGAGTAGGTGCTGGACGCTAATTATTATTAATTATTATTCCAACTCCAGTCTACATTATATTGGAGTAGGTGCTGGACACTAATTAATTATTAATTAATATTCCAAATCCAGTCTACATTAAATTGGAGTAGGTGCTGGACACTAATTATGTAATAATTAATATTCCAACTCCAGTCTACATTAAATTTGAGTAGGTGCTGGACACTAATTAATTATTAATTATTATTCCAACTCCAGTCTACATTAAATTGGAGTAGGTGCTGGACACTAATTATGTAATAATTAATATTCCAACTCCAGTCTACATTAAATTGGAGTAGGTGCTGGACACTAATTAATTTTTTAATAATATTCCAACTCCAGTCTACATTACATTGGAGTAGGTGCTAGACACTAATTATGTAATAATTAATATTCCAACTCCAATCTACATTAAATAGGAGTAGGTGCTGGACACTAATTAATTATTAATTAATATTCCAACTCCATTCTACATTAAATTGGAGTAGGTGCTGGACACTAATTATGTAATAATTAATATTCCAACTCCAGTCTACATTAAATTGGAGTAGGTGCTGGACACTAATTATGTACTAATTAATATTCCAACTCCAGTCTACATTACATTGGAGTAGGTGCTGGACACTAATTATGTACTAATTAATATTCCAACTCCAGTCTACATTAAATTTGAGTAGGTGCTGGACACTAATTAATTATTAATTATTATTCCAACTCCAGTCTACATTAAATTGGAGTAGGTGCAGGACACTGATTAATTATTAATTAATATTCCAACTCCAGTCTACATTAAATTGGAGTAGGTGCTGGACACTAATTATGTAATAATTAATATTCCAACTCCAGTCTACATCAAATTGGAGTAGGTGCTGGACACTAATTAATTATTAATTGATATTCCAACTGCAGTCTACATTAAATTGGAGTAGGTGCTGGACACTAATGATGTAATAATAAATATTCCAACTCCAGTCTACATTAAATTGGAATAGGTGCTGGACACTAAGTAATTAATAATTATTATTCCAACTCCAGTCTACATTATATTGGAGTAGGTGCTGGACACTAATTAATTATTAATTAATATTCCAACTCCAGTCTACATTAAATTGGAGTAGGTGCTGGACACTAATTATGTAATAATTAATATTCCAACTTCAGTCTACATTAAATTGGAGTAGGTGCTGGACACTAATTAATTATTAATAATTATTCCAACTCCAGTCTACATTAAATTGGAGTAGGTGCTGGACACTAACTAATTATTAATTATTATTCCAACTCCAGTCTCATTAAATTGGAGTAGGTGCTGGAGACAAATTAATTTTTATATAATATTCCAACTCCAGTCTACATTAAATTGGAGTAGATGCTGGACACTAATTAATTATTAATTATTATTCAAACTCCAGTCTACATTAAATTGGAGTAGGTGCTGGACACTAATTGATTATTATTTATTATTCCAACTCCATTCTACATTAAATTGGAGTAGGTGCTGGACACTAATTATTTATTAATTAATATTCCAACTCCAGTCTACATTAAATTGGAGTAGGTGCTGGACACTAATTATGTAATAATTAATATTACAACTCCAGTCTACATTAAATTGGAGTAGGTGCTGGACACTAATTAATTAATAATTAATATTCCAACTCCAGTCTACATTAAATTGGAGTAGGTGCTGGACACTAATTATGTACTATATAATATTCCAACTCCAGTCTACATTAAATTGGAGTATGTGCTGGACACTAATTACCTAATAATTAATATTCCAACTCCAGTCTACATTAAATTGGAGTAGGTGCTGGACACTAATTATGTACTAATTAATATTCCAACTCCAGTCTACATTAAATTGGAGTAGGTGCTGGACACTCATTATGTAATAATTAATATTCCAACTCCAGTCTACATTAAATTGGAGTAGGTGCTGGACACTAATTAATGAATAATTAATATTCCAACTCCAGTCTACATTAAATTGGAGTAGGTGCTGGACACTAATTATGTACTAATTAATATTCCAACTCCAGTCTACATTAAATTTGAGTAGGTGCTGGACACTAATTAATAATTAATTATTATTCCAACTCCAGTCTACATTAAATTGGAGTAGGTGCTGGACACTAATTAATTATTAATTAATATTCCAACTCCAGTCTACATTAAATTGGAGTAGGTGCTGGACACTAATTATGTAATAATTAATATTCCAACTCCAGTCTACATTAAATTGGAGTAGGTGCTGGACACTAATTAATTATTAATTAATATTCCAACTCCAGTCTACATTAAATTGGAGTAGGTGCTGGACACTCATTATGTAATAATTAATATTCCAACTCCAGTCTACATTAAATTGGAGTAGGTGCTGGACACTAATTAATTAATAATTAATATTCCAACTCCAGTCTACATTAAATTGGAGTAGGTGCTGGACACTAATTATGTACTAATTAATATTCCAACTCCAGTCTACATTAAATTTGAGTAGGTGCTGGACACTAATTAATAATTCATTATTATTCCAACTCCAGTCTACATTAAATTGGAGTAGGTGCTGGACACTAATTAATTGTTAATTAATATTCCAACTCCAGTCTACATTAAATTGGAGTAGGTGCTGGACACTAATTATGTAATAATTAATATTCCAACTCCAGTCTACATTAAATTGGAGTAGGTGCTGGACACTAATTAATTTTTAAATAATATTCCAACTCCAGTCTACATTACATTGGAGTAGGTGCTAGACACTAATTATGTAATAATTAATATTCCAACTCCAATCTACATTAAATAGGAGTAGGTGCTGGACACTAATTAATTATTACTTAATATTCCAACTCCATTCTACATTAAATTGGAGTAGGTGCTGGACACTAATTATGTAATAATTAATATTCCAACTCCAGTCTACATTAAATTGGAGTAGGTGCTGGACACTAATTATGTACTAATTAATATTCCAACTCCAGTCTACATTAAATTGGAGTAGGTGCTGGACACTAATTATGTACAAATTAATATTCCAACTCCAGTCTACATTAAATTTGAGTAGGTGCTGGACACTAATTATTTCTTAATTATTATTCCAACTCCAGTCTACATTATATTGGAGTAGGTGCTGGACACTAATTAATTATTAATTAATATTCCAACTCCAGTCTACTTTAAATTGGAGTAGGTGCTGGACACTAATTAATTATTAATTAATATTCCAACTCCAGTCTACATTAAATTGGAGTAGGTGCTGGACACTAATTATGTAATAATTAATATTCCAACTCCAGTCTACATTGAATTGGAGTAGGTGCTGGACACTAATTAATTTTTAAATAATATTCCAACTCCAGTCACCATTAAATTGGAGTAGATGCTGGACACTAATTAATTATTAATTATTATTCCAACTCCAGTCTACATTAAATTGGAGTAGGTGCTGGACACTAATTATGTAATAATTAATATTCCAACTCCAGTCTACATTAAATTGGAGTAGGTGCTGGACACTAATTAATTTTTAAATAATATTCCAACTCCAGTCTACATTACATTGGAGTAGGTGCTAGACACTAATTATGTAATAATTAATATTCCAACTCCAATCTACATTAAATAGGAGTAGGTGCTGGACACTAATTAATTATTAATTAATATTCCAACTCCATTCTACATTAAATTGGAGTAGATGCTGGACACTAATTATGTACTAATTAATATTCCAACTCCAGTCTACATTAAATTGGAGTAGGTGCTGGACACTAATTATGTAATAATTAATATTCCAACTCCAGTCTACATTAAATTTGAGTAGGTGCTGGACACTAATTAATTATTAATTATTATTCCAACTCCAGTCTACATTAAATTGGAGTAGGTGCTGGACACTAATTATGTAATAATTAATATTCCAACTCCAGTCTACATTAAATTGGAGTAGGTGCTGGACACTAATTAATTTTTTAATAATATTCCAACTCCAGTCTACATTACATTGGAGTAGGTGCTAGACACTAATTATGTAATAATTAATATTCCAACTCCAGTCTACATTAAATTGGAGTAGGTGCTGGACACTAATTATGTACTAATTAATATTCCAACTCCAGTCTACATTACATTGGAGTAGGTGCTGGACACTAATTATGTACTAATTAATATTCCAACTCCAGTCTACATTAAATTTGAGTAGGTGCTGGACACTAATTAATTATTAATTATTATTCCAACTCCAGTCTACATTAAATTGGAGTAGGTGCAGGACACTGATTAATTATTAATTAATATTCCAACTCCAGTCTACATTAAATTGGAGTAGGTGCTGGACACTAATTATGTAATAATTAATATTCCAACTTCAGTCTACATTAAATTGGAGTAGGTGCTGGACACTAATTAATTAATAATTAATATTCCAACTCCATTCTACATTAAATTGGAGTAGGTGCTGGACACTAACTAATTATTAATTATTATTCCAACTCCAGTCTCATTAAATTGGAGTAGGTGCTGGAGACAAATTAATTTTTATATAATATTCCAACTCCAGTCTACATTAAATTGGAGTAGATGCTGGACACTAATTAATTATTAATTATTATTCAAACTCCAGTCTACATTAAATTGGAGTAGGTGCTGGACACTAATTGATTATTATTTATTATTCCAACTCCATTCTACATTAAATTGGAGTAGGTGCTGGACACTAATTATTTATTAATTAATATTCCAACTCCAGTCTACATTAAATTGGAGTAGGTGCTGGACACTAATTATGTAATAATTAATATTACAACTCCAGTCTACATTAAATTGGAGTAGGTGCTGGACACTAATTAATTAATAATTAATATTCCAACTCCATTCTACATTAAATTGGAGTAGGTGCTGGACACTAATTATGTAATAATTAATATTCCAACTCCAGTCTACATTAAATTGGAGTAGGTGCTGGACACTAATTATGTACTAATTAATATTCCAACTCCAGTCTACATTAAATTGGAGTAGGTGCTGGACACTAATTATGTACAAATTAATATTCCAACTCCAGTCTACATTAAATTTGAGTAGGTGCTGGACACTAATTAATTCTTAATTATTATTCCAACTCCAGTCTACATTATATTGGAGTAGGTGCTGGACACTAATTAATTATTAATTAATATTCCAACTCCAGTCTACTTTAAATTGGAGTAGGTGCTGGACACTAATTAATTATTAATTAATATTCCAACTCCAGTCTACATTAAATTGGAGTAGGTGCTGGACACTAATTATGTAATAATTAATATTCCAACTCCAGTCTACATTAAATTGGAGTAGGTGCTGGACACTAATTAATTTTTAAATAATATTCCAACTCCAGTCACCATTAAATTGGAGTAGATGCTGGACACTAATTAATTATTAATTATTATTCCAACTCCAGTCTACATTAAATTGGAGTAGGTGCTGGACACTAATTATGTAATAATTAATATTCCAACTCCAGTCTACATTAAATTGGAGTAGGTGCTGGACACTAATTAATTTTTAAATAATATTCCAACTCCAGTCTACATTACATTGGAGTAGGTGCTAGACACTAATTATGTAATAATTAATATTCCAACTCCAATCTACATTAAATAGGAGTAGGTGCTGGACACTAATTAATTATTAATTAATATTCCAACTCCATTCTACATTAAATTGGAGTAGATGCTGGACACTAATTATGTACTAATTAATATTCCAACTCCAGTCTACATTAAATTGGAGTAGGTGCTGGACACTAATTATGTACTAATTAATATTCCAACTCCAGTCTACATTAAATTTGAGTAGGTGCTGGACGCTAATTATTATTAATTATTATTCCAACTCCAGTCTACATTATATTGGAGTAGGTGCTGGACACTAATTAATTATTAATTAATATTCCAAATCCAGTCTACATTAAATTGGAGTAGGTGCTGGACACTAATTATGTAATAATTAATATTCCAACTCCAGTCTACATTAAATTTGAGTAGGTGCTGGACACTAATTAATTATTAATTATTATTCCAACTCCAGTCTACATTAAATTGGAGTAGGTGCTGGACACTAATTATGTAATAATTAATATTCCAACTCCAGTCTACATTAAATTGGAGTAGGTGCTGGACACTAATTAATTTTTTAATAATATTCCAACTCCAGTCTACATTACATTGGAGTAGGTGCTAGACACTAATTATGTAATAATTAATATTCCAACTCCAATCTACATTAAATAGGAGTAGGTGCTGGACACTAATTAATTATTAATTAATATTCCAACTCCATTCTACATTAAATTGGAGTAGGTGCTGGACACTAATTATGTAATAATTAATATTCCAACTCCAGTCTACATTAAATTGGAGTAGGTGCTGGACACTAATTATGTACTAATTAATATTCCAACTCCAGTCTACATTACATTGGAGTAGGTGCTGGACACTAATTATGTACTAATTAATATTCCAACTCCAGTCTACATTAAATTTGAGTAGGTGCTGGACACTAATTAATTATTAATTATTATTCCAACTCCAGTCTACATTAAATTGGAGTAGGTGCAGGACACTGATTAATTATTAATTAATATTCCAACTCCAGTCTACATTAAATTGGAGTAGGTGCTGGACACTAATTATGTAATAATTAATATTCCAACTCCAGTCTACATCAAATTGGAGTAGGTGCTGGACACTAATTAATTATTAATTGATATTCCAACTGCAGTCTACATTAAATTGGAGTAGGTGCTGGACACTAATGATGTAATAATAAATATTCCAACTCCAGTCTACATTAAATTGGAATAGGTGCTGGACACTAAGTAATTAATAATTATTATTCCAACTCCAGTCTACATTATATTGGAGTAGGTGCTGGACACTAATTAATTATTAATTAATATTCCAACTCCAGTCTACATTAAATTGGAGTAGGTGCTGGACACTAATTATGTAATAATTAATATTCCAACTTCAGTCTACATTAAATTGGAGTAGGTGCTGGACACTAATTAATTATTAATAATTATTCCAACTCCAGTCTACATTAAATTGGAGTAGGTGCTGGACACTAACTAATTATTAATTATTATTCCAACTCCAGTCTCATTAAATTGGAGTAGGTGCTGGAGACAAATTAATTTTTATATAATATTCCAACTCCAGTCTACATTAAATTGGAGTAGATGCTGGACACTAATTAATTATTAATTATTATTCAAACTCCAGTCTACATTAAATTGGAGTAGGTGCTGGACACTAATTGATTATTATTTATTATTCCAACTCCATTCTACATTAAATTGGAGTAGGTGCTGGACACTAATTATTTATTAATTAATATTCCAACTCCAGTCTACATTAAATTGGAGTAGGTGCTGGACACTAATTATGTAATAATTAATATTACAACTCCAGTCTACATTAAATTGGAGTAGGTGCTGGACACTAATTAATTAATAATTAATATTCCAACTCCAGTCTACATTAAATTGGAGTAGGTGCTGGACACTAATTATGTACTATATAATATTCCAACTCCAGTCTACATTAAATTGGAGTATGTGCTGGACACTAATTACCTAATAATTAATATTCCAACTCCAGTCTACATTAAATTGGAGTAGGTGCTGGACACTAATTATGTACTAATTAATATTCCAACTCCAGTCTACATTAAATTGGAGTAGGTGCTGGACACTCATTATGTAATAATTAATATTCCAACTCCAGTCTACATTAAATTGGAGTAGGTGCTGGACACTAATTAATGAATAATTAATATTCCAACTCCAGTCTACATTAAATTGGAGTAGGTGCTGGACACTAATTATGTACTAATTACTATTCCAACTCCAGTCTACATTAAATTTGAGTAGGTGCTGGACACTAATTAATAATTAATTATTATTCCAACTCCAGTCTACATTAAATTGGAGTAGGTGCTGGACACTAATTAATTATTAATTAATATTCCAACTCCAGTCTACATTAAATTGGACTAGGTGCTGGACACTAATTATGTAATAATTAATATTCCAACTCCAGTCTACATTAAATTGGAGTAGGTGCTGGACACTAATTAATTATTAATTAATATTCCAACTCCAGTCTACATTAAATTGGAGTAGGTGCTGGACACTAATTATGTAATAATTAATATTCCAACTCCAGTCTACATTAAATTGGAGTAGGTGCTGGACACTAATTAATTTTTAAATAATATTCCAACTCCAGTCTACATTACATTGGAGTAGGTGCTAGACACTAATTGTGTAATAATTAATATTCCAACTCCAATCTACATTAAATAGGAGTAGGTGCTGGACACTAATTAATTATTAGTTAATATTCCAACTCCATTCTACATTAAATTGGAGTAGGTGCTGGACACTAATTATGTAATAATTAATATTCCAACTCCAGTCTACATTAAATTGGAGTAGGTGCTGGGCACTAATTATGTACTAATTAATATTCCAACTCCAGTCTACATTAAATTGGAGTAGGTGCTGGACACTAATTATGTACTAATTAATATTCCAACTCCAGTCTACATTAAATTTGAGTAGGTGCTGGACACTAATTAATTCTTAATTATTATTCCAACTCCAGTCTACATTATATTGGAGTAGGTGCTGGACACTAATTAATTATTAATTAATATTCCAACTCCAGTCTACATTAAATTGGAGTAGGTGCTGGACACTAATTATGTAATAATTAATATTCCAACTCCAGTCTACATTAAATTGGAGTAGGTGATGGACACTAATTAATTTTTAAATAATATTCCAACTCCAGTCTACATTACATTGGAGTAGGTGCTAGACACTAATTATGTAATAATTAATATTCCAACTCCAATCTACATTAAATAGGAGTAGGTGCTGGACACTAATTAATTATTAATTAATATTCCAACTCCATTCTACATTAAATTGGAGTACATGCTGGACACTAATTATGTACTAATTAATATTCCAACTCCAGTCTACAATAAATTGGAGTAGGTGCTGGACAGTAATTAATTATTAATTATTATTCCAACTCCAGTCTACATTAAATTGGAGTAGGTGCTGGACACTAATTATGTAATAATTAATATTCCAACTCCAGTCTACATTAAATTGGAGTAGGTGCTGGACACTAATTAATTTTTAAATAATATTCCAACTCCAGTCTACATTACATTGGAGTAGGTGCTAGACACTAATTATGTAATAATTAATATTCCAACTCCAATCTACATTAAATAGGAGTAGGTGCTGGACACTAATTAATTATTAATTAATATTACAACTCCATTCTACATTAAATTGGAGTAGGTGCTGGACACTAATTATGTAATAATTAATATTCCAACTCCAGTCTACATTAAATTGGAGTAGGTGCTGGACACTAATTATGTACTAATTAATATTCCAACTCCAGTCTACATTAAATTGGAGTAGGTTCTGGACACTAATTATGTACTAATTAATATTCCAACTCCAGTCTACATTAAATTTGAGTAGGTGCTGGACACTAATTAATTATTAATTATTATTCCAACTCCAGTCTACATTAAATTGGAGTAGGTGCAGGACACTAATTAATTATTAATTAATATTCCAACTCCAGTCTACATTAAATTGGAGTAGGTGCTGGACACTAATTATGTAATAATTAATATTCCAACTCCAGTCTACATTAAATTGGAGTAGGTGCTGGACACTAATGATGTAATAATAAATATTCCAACTCCAGTCTACATTAAATTGGAATAGGTGCTGGACACTAAGTAATTAATAATTATTATTCCAACTCCAGTCTACATTATATTGGAGTAGGTGCTGGACACTAATTAATTATTAATTAATATTCCAACTCCAGTCTACATTAAATTGGAGTAGGTGCTGGACACTAATTATGTAATAATTAATATTCCAACTTCAGTCTACATTAAATTGGAGTAGGTGCTGGACACTAATTAATTATTAATAATTATTCCAACTCCAGTCTACATTAAATTGGAGTAGGTGCTGGACACTAACTAGTTATTAATTAGTATTCCAACTCCAGTCTCATTAAATTGGAGTAGGTGCTGGACACAAATTAATTTTTATATAATATTCCAACTCCAGTCTACATTAAATTGGAGTAGATGCTGGACACTAATTAATTATTAATTATTATTCAAACTCCAGTCTACATTAAATTGGAGTAGGTGCTGGACACTAATTAATTATTATTTATTATTCAAACTCCATTCTACATTAAATTGGAGTAGGTGCTGGACACTAATTATGTAATAATTAATATTACAACTCCAGTCTACATTAAATTGGAGTAGGTGCTGGACACTAATTAATTAATAATTAATATTCCAACTCCAGTCTACATTAAATTGGAGTAGGTGCTGGACACTAATTATGTACTATATAATATTCCAACTCCAGTCTACATTAAATTGGAGTATGTGCTGGACACTAATTACTTAATAATTAATATTCCAACTCCAGTCTACATTAAATTGGAGTAGGTGCTGGATACTAATTATGTACTAATTAATATTCCAACTCCAGTCTACATTAAATTGGAGTAGGTTCTGGACACTCATTATGTAATAATTAATATTCCAACTCCAGTCTACATTAAATTGGAGTAGGTGCTGGACACTAATTAATTAATAATTAATATTCCATCTCCAGTCTACATTAAATTGGAGTAGGTGCTGGACACTAATTATGTACTAATTAATATTCCAACTCCAGTCTACATTAAATTTGAGTAGGTGCTGGACACTAATTATGTAATAATTAATATTCCAACTCCAGTCTACATTAAATTGGAGTAGGTGCTGGACACTAATGAATTATTAATTAATATTCCAACTCCAGTCTACATTAAATTGGAGTAGGTGCTGGACACTAATTATGTAATAATTAATATTCCAACTCCAATCTACATTAAATAGGAGTAGGTGCTGGACACTAAATAATTATTAATTAATATTCCAACTCCATTCTACATTAAATTGGAGTAGGTGCTGGACACTAATTATGTAATAATTAATATTCCAACTCCAGTCTACATTAAATTGGAGTAGGTGCTGGACACTAATTATGTACTAATTAATATTCCAACTCCAGTCTACATTAAATTGGAGTAGGTGCTGGACACTAATTATGTACAAATTAATATTCCAACTCCAGTCTACATTAAATTTGAGTAGGTGCTGGACACTAATTAATTCGTAATTATTATTCCAACTCCAGTCTACATTATATTGGAGTAGGTGCTGGACACTAATTAATTATTAATTAATATTCCAACTCCAGTCTACTTTAAATTGGAGTAGGTGCTGGACACTAATTAATTATTAATTAATATTCCAACTCCAGTCTACATTAAATTGGAGTAGGTGCTGGACACTAATTATGTAATAATTAATATTCCAACTCCAGTCTACATTGAATTGGAGTAGGTGCTGGACACTAATTAATTTTTAAATAATATTCCAACTCCAGTCACCATTAAATTGGAGTAGATGCTGGACACTAATTAATTATTAATTATTATTCCAACTCCAGTCTACATTAAATTGGAGTAGGTGCTGGACACTAATTATGTAATAATTAATATTCCAACTCCAGTCTACATTTAATTGGAGTAGGTGCTGGACACTAATTAATTTTTAAATAATATTCCAACTCCAGTCTACATTACATTGGAGTAGGTGCTAGACACTAATTATGTAATAATTAATATTCCAACTCCAATCTACATTAAATAGGAGTAGGTGCTGGACACTAATTAATTATTAATTAATATTCCAACTCCATTCTACATTAAATTGGAGTAGATGCTGGACACTAATTATGTACTAATTAATATTCCAACTCCAGTCTACATTAAATTGCAGTAGGTGCTGGACACTAATTATGTACTAATTAATATTCCAAATCCAGTCTACATTAAATTTGAGTAGGTGCTGGACACTAATTATTATTAATTATTATTCCAACTCCAGTCTACATTATATTGGAGTAGGTGCTGGACACTAATTAATTATTAATTAATATTCCAAATCCAGTCTACATTAAATTGGAGTAGGTGCTGGACACTTATTATGTAATAATTAATATTCCAACTCCAGTCTACATTAAATTTGAGTAGGTGCTGGACACTAATTAATTATTAATTATTATTCCAACTCCAGTCTACATTAAATTGGAGTAGGTGCTGGACACTAATTATGTAATAATTAATATTCCAACTCCAGTCTACATTAAATTGGAGTAGGTGCTGGACACTAATTAATTTTTAAATAATATTCCAACTCCAGTCTACTTTACATTGGAGTAGGTGCTAGACACTAATTATGTAATAATTAATATTCCAACTCCAATCTACATTAAATAGGAGTAGGTGCTGGACACTAATTAATTATTAATTAATATTCCAACTCCAGTCTACATTAAATTGGAGTAGGTGCTGGACACTAATTATGTACTATATAATATTCCAACTCCAGTCTACATTAAATTGGAGTAGATGCTGGACACTAATTAATTATTAATTATTATTCAAACTCCAGTCTACATTAAATTGGAGTAGGTGCTGGACACTAATTAATTATTATTTATTATTCCAACTCCATTCTACATTAAATTGGAGTAGGTGCTGGACACTAATTATGTAATAATTAATATTACAACTCCAGTCTACATTAAATTGGAGTAGGTGCTGGACACTAATTAATTAATAATTAATATTCCAACTCCAGTCTACATTAAATTGGAGTAGGTGCTGGACACTAATTATGTACTATATAATATTCCAACTCCAGTCTACATTAAATTGGAGTATGTGCTGGACACTAATTACTTAATAATTAATATTCCAACTCCAGTCTACATTAAATTGGAGTAGGTGCTGGATACTAATTATGTACTAATTAATATTCCAACTCCAGTCTACATTAAATTGGAGTAGGTTCTGGACACTCATTATGTAATAATTATTATTCCAACTCCAGTCTACATTAAATTGGAGTAGGTGCTGGACACTAATTATGTAATAATTAATATTCCAACTCCAGTCTACATTAAATTGGAGTAGGTGCTGGACACTAATTAATTTTTAAATAATATTCCAACTCCAGTCTACTTTACATTGGAGTAGGTGCTAGACACTAATTATGTAATAATTAATATTCCAACTCCAATCTACATTAAATAGGAGTAGGTGCTGGACACTAATTAATTATTAATTAATATTCCAACTCCAGTCTACATTAAATTGGAGTAGGTGCTGGACACTAATTATGTACTATATAATATTCCAACTCCAGTCTACATTAAATTGGAGTAGATGCTGGACACTAATTAATTATTAATTATTATTCAAACTCCAGTCTACATTAAATTGGAGTAGGTGCTGGACACTAATTAATTATTATTTATTATTCCAACTCCATTCTACATTAAATTGGAGTAGGTGCTGGACACTAATTATGTAATAATTAATATTACAACTCCAGTCTACATTAAATTGGAGTAGGTGCTGGACACTAATTAATTAATAATTAATATTCCAACTCCAGTCTACATTAAATTGGAGTAGGTGCTGGACACTAATTATGTACTATATAATATTCCAACTCCAGTCTACATTAAATTGGAGTATGTGCTGGACACTAATTACTTAATAATTAATATTCCAACTCCAGTCTGCATTAAATTGGAGTAGGTGCTGGATACTAATTATGTACTAATTAATATTCCAACTCCAGTCTACATTAAATTGGAGTAGGTTCTGGACACTCATTATGTAATAATTAATATTCCAACTCCAGTCTACATTAAATTGGAGTAGGTGCTGGACACTAATTAATTAATAATTAATATTCCATCTCCAGTCTACATTAAATTGGAGTAGGTGCTGGACACTAATTATGTACTAATTAATATTCCAACTCCAGTCTACATTAAATTTGAGTAGGTGCTGGACACTAATTAATAATTAATTATTATTCCAACTCCAGTCTACATTAAATTGGAGTAGGTGCTGGACACTAATTAATTATTAATTAATATTCCAACTCCAGTCTACATTAAATTGGAGTAGGTGCTGGACACTAATTATGTAATAATTAATATTCCAACTCCAGTCTACATTAAATTGGAGTAGGTGCTGGACACTAATGAATTATTAATTAATATTCCAACTCCAGTCTACATTAAATTGGAGTAGGTGCTGGACACTAATTATGTAATAATTAATATTCCAATCCAGTCTGCATTAAATTGGAGTAGGTGCTGGACACTAATTAATTTTTAAATAATATTCCAACTCCAGTCTACATTACATTGGAGTAGGTGCTAGACACTAATTATGTAATAATTAATATTCCAACTCCAATCTACATTAAATAGGAGTAGGTGCTGGACACTAATTAATTATTAATTAATATTCCAACTCCATTCTACATTAAATTGGAGTAGGTGCTGGACACTAATTATGTAATAATTAATATTCCAACTCCAGTCTACATTAAATTGGAGTAGGTGCTGGACACTAATTATGTACTAATTAATATTCCAACTCCAGTCTACATTAAATTGGAGTAGGTGCTGGACACTAATTATGTACAAATTAATATTCCAACTCCAGTCTACATTAAATTTGAGTAGGTGCTGGACACTAATTAATTCGTAATTATTATTCCAACTCCAGTCTACATTATATTGGAGTAGGTGCTGGACACTAATTAATTATTAATTAATATTCCAACTCCAGTCTACTTTAAATTGGAGTAGGTGCTGGACACTAATTAATTATTAATTAATATTCCAACTCCAGTCTACATTAAATTGGAGTAGGTGCTGGACACTAATTATGTAATAATTAATATTCCAACTCCAGTCTACATTGAATTGGAGTAGGTGCTGGACACTAATTAATTTTTAAATAATATTCCAACTCCAGTCACCATTAAATTGGAGTAGATGCTGGACACTAATTAATTATTAATTATTATTCCAACTCCAGTCTACATTAAATTGGAGTAGGTGCTGGACACTAATTATGTAATAATTAATATTCCAACTCCAGTCTACATTTAATTGGAGTAGGTGCTGGACACTAATTAATTTTTAAATAATATTCCAACTCCAGTCTACATTACATTGGAGTAGGTGCTAGACACTAATTATGTAATAATTAATATTACAACTCCAGTCTACATGAAATTGGAGTAGGTGCTGGACACTAATTAATTAATAATTAATATTCCAACTCCAGTCTACATTAAATTGGAGTAGGTGCTGGACACTAATTATGTACTATATAATATTCCAACTCCAGTCTACATTAAATTGGAGTATGTGCTGGACACTAATTACTTAATAATTAATATTCCAACTCCAGTCTACATTAAATTGGAGTAGGTGCTGGATACTAATTATGTACTAATTAATATTCCAACTCCAGTCTACATTAAATTGGAGTAGGTTCTGGACACTCATTATGTAATAATTAATATTCCAACTCCAGTCTACATTAA
Source organism: Lissotriton vulgaris (assembly GCF_964263255.1). Taxonomy (NCBI): domain Eukaryota; kingdom Metazoa; phylum Chordata; class Amphibia; order Caudata; family Salamandridae; genus Lissotriton; species Lissotriton vulgaris. The sequence continues at coordinate 83,280 of NW_028240901.1, forward strand.
ATTGGAGTAGGTGCTGGACACTAATTAATTAATAATTAATATTCCATCTCCAGTCTACATTAAATTGGAGTAGGTGCTGGACACTAATTATGTACTAATTAATATTCCAACTCCAGTCTACATTAAATTTGAGTAGGTGCTGGACACTAATTAATAATTAATTATTATTCCAACTCCAGTCTACATTAAATTGGAGTAGGTGCTGGACACTAATTAATTATTAATTAATATTCCAACTCCAGTCTACATTAAATTGGAGTAGGTGCTGGACACTAATTATGTAATAATTAATATTCCAACTCCAGTCTACATTAAATTGGAGTAGGTGCTGGACACTAATGAATTATTAATTAATATTCCAACTCCAGTCTACATTAAATTGGAGTAGGTGCTGGACACTAATTATGTAATAATTAATATTCCAATCCAGTCTGCATTAAATTGGAGTAGGTGCTGGACACTAATTAATTTTTAAATAATATTCCAACTCCAGTCTACATTACATTGGAGTAGGTGCTAGACACTAATTATGTAATAATTAATATTCCAACTCCAATCTACATTAAATAGGAGTTGGTGCTGGACACTAATTAATTATTAATTAATATTCCAACTCCATTCTACATTAAATTGGAGTAGGTGCTGGACACTAATTATGTAATAATTAATATTCCAACTCCAGTCTACATTAAATTGGAGTAGGTGCTGGACACTAATTATGTACTAATTAATATTCCAACTCCAGTCTACATTAAATTGGAGTAGGTGCTGGACACTAATTATGTACAAATTAATATTCCAACTCCAGTCTACATTAAATTTGAGTAGGTGCTGGACACTAATTAATTCGTAATTATTATTCCAACTCCAGTCTACATTATATTGGAGTAGGTGCTGGACACTAATTAATTATTAATTAATATTCCAACTCCAGTCTACTTTAAATTGGAGTAGGTGCTGGACACTAATTAATTATTAATTAATATTCCAACTCCAGTCTACATTAAATTGGAGTAGGTGCTGGACACTAATTATGTAATAATTAATATTCCAACTCCAGTCTACATTGAATTGGAGTAGGTGCTGGACACTAATTAATTTTTAAATAATATTCCAACTCCAGTCACCATTAAATTGGAGTAGATGCTGGACACTAATTAATTATTAATTATTATTCCAACTCCAGTCTACATTAAATTGGAGTAGGTGCTGGACACTAATTATGTAATAATTAATATTCCAACTCCAGTCTACATTTAATTGGAGTAGGTGCTGGACACTAATTAATTTTTAAATAATATTCCAACTCCAGTCTACATTACATTGGAGTAGGTGCTAGACACTAATTATGTAATAATTAATATTCCAACTCCAATCTACATTAAATAGGAGTAGGTGCTGGACACTAATTAATTATTAATTAAAATTCCAACTCCATTCTACATTAAATTGGAGTAGATGCTGGACACTAATTATGTACTAATTAATATTCCAACTCCAGTCTACATTAAATTGCAGTAGGTGCTGGACACTAATTATGTACTAATTAATATTCCAAATCCAGTCTACATTAAATTTGAGTAGGTGCTGGACACTAATTATTATTAATTATTATTCCAACTCCAGTCTACATTATATTGGAGTAGGTGCTGGACACTAATTAATTATTAATTAATATTCCAAATCCAGTCTACATTAAATTGGAGTAGGTGCTGGACACTTATTATGTAATAATTAATATTCCAACTCCAGTCTACATTAAATTTGAGTAGGTGCTGGACACTAATTAATTATTAATTATTATTCCAACTCCAGTCTACATTAAATTGGAGTAGGTGCTGGACACTAATTATGTAATAATGAATATTCCAACTCCAGTCTACATTAAATTGGAGTAGGTGCTGGACACTAATTAATTTTTAAATAATATTCCAACTCCAGTCTACTTTACATTGGAGTAGGTGCTAGACACTAATTATGTAATAATTAATATTCCAACTCCAATCTACATTAAATAGGAGTAGGTGCTGGACACTAATTAATTATTAATTAATATTCCAACTCCAGTCTACATTAAATTGGAGTAGGTGCTGGACACTAATTATGTACTATATAATATTCCAACTCCAGTCTACATTAAATTGGAGTATGTGCTGGACACTAATTACTTAATAATTAATATTCCAACTCCAGTCTACATTAAATTGGAGTAGGTGCTGGATACTAATTATGTACTAATTTATATTCCAACTCCAGTCTACATTAAATTGGAGTAGGTGCTGGACACTCATTTTGTAATAATTAATATTCCAACTCCAGTCTACATTAAATTGGAGTAGGTGCTGGACACTAATTAATTAATAATTAATATTCCAACTCCAGTCTACATTAAATTGGAGTAGGTGCTGGACACTAATTATGTACTAATTAATATTCCAACTATTAAATTTGAGTAGGTGCTGGACACTAATTAATAATTAATTATTATTCCAACTCCAGTCTACATTAAATTGGAGTAGGTGCTGGACACTAATTAATTATTAATTAATATTCCAACTCCAGTCTACATTAAATTGGAGTAGGTGCTGGACACTAATTATGTAATAATTAATATTCCAACTCCAGTCTACATTAAATTGGAGTAGGTGCTGGACACTAATTAATTATTAATTAATATTCCAACTCCAGTCTACATTAAATTGGAGTAGGTGCTGGACACTAATTATGTAATAATTAATATTCCAACTCCAGTCTACATTAAATTGGAGTAGGTGCTGGACACTAATTAATTTTTAAATAATATTCCAACTCCAGTCTACATTACATTGGAGTAGGTGCTAGACACTAATTATGTAATAATTAATATTCCAACTCCAATCTACATTAAATAGGAGTAGGTGCTGGACACTAATTAATTATTAATTAATATTCCAACTCCATTCTACATTAAATTGGAGTAGGTGCTGGACACTAATTATGTAATAATTAATATTCCAACTCCAGTCTACATTAAATTGGAGTAGGTGCTGGACACTAATTATGTACTAATTAATATTCCAACTCCAGTCTACATTAAATTGGAGTAGGTGCTGGACACTAATTATGTACAAATTAATATTCCAACTCCAGTCTACATTAAATTTGAGTAGGTGCTGGACACTAATTAATTCTTAATTATTATTCCAACTCCAGTCTACATTATATTGGAGTAGGTGCTGGACACTAATTAATTATTAATTAATATTCCAACTCCAGTCTACTTTAAATTGGAGTAGGTGCTGGACACTAATTAATTATTAATTAATATTCCAACTCCAGTCTACATTAAATTGGAGTAGGTGCTGGACACTAATTATGTAATAATTAATATTCCAACTCCAGTCTACATTGAATTGGAGTAGGTGCTGGACACTAATTAATTTTTAAATAATATTCCAACTCCAGTCACCATTAAATTGGAGTAGATGCTGGACACTAATTAATTATTAATTATTATTCCAACTCCAGTCTACATTAAATTGGAGTAGGTGCTGGACACTAATTATGTAATAATTAATATTCCAACTCCAGTCTACATTAAATTGGAGTAGGTGCTGGACACTAATTAATTTTTAAATAATATTCCAACTCCAGTCTACATTACATTGGAGTAGGTGCTAGACACTAATTATGTAATAATTAATATTCCAACTCCAATCTACATTAAATAGGAGTAGGTGCTGGACACTAATTAATTATTAATTAATATTCCAACTCCATTCTACATTAAATTGGAGTAGATGCTGGACACTAATTATGTACTAATTAATATTCCAACTCCAGTCTACATTAAATTGGAGTAGGTGCTGGACACTAATTATGTACTAATTAATATTCCAACTCCAGTCTACATTAAATTTGAGTAGGTGCTGGACACTAATTATTATTAATTAATATTCCAACTCCATTCTACATTAAATTGGAGGTGCTGGACACTAATTATGTAATAATTAATATTCCAACTCCAGTCTACATTGAATTGGAGTAGGTGCTGGACACTAATTAATTTTTAAATAATATTCCAACTCCAGTCACCATTAAATTGGAGTAGATGCTGGACACTAATTAATTATTAATTATTATTCCAACTCCAGTCTACATTAAATTGGAGTAGGTGCTGGACACTAATTATGTAATAATTAATATTCCAACTCCAGTCTACATTATATTGGAGTAGGTGCTGGACACTAATTAATTATTAATTAATATTCCAAATCCAGTCTACATTAAATTGGAGTAGGTGCTGGACACTAATTATGTAATAATTAATATTCCAACTCCAGTCTACATTAAATTTGAGTAGGTGCTGGACACTAATTAATTATTAATTATTATTCCAACTCCAGTCTACATTAAATTGGAGTAGGTGCTGGACACTAATTATGTAATAATTAATATTCCAACTCCAGTCTACATTAAATTGGAATAGGTGCTGGACACTAATTAATTTTTAAATAATATTCCAACTCCAGTCTACATTACATTGGAGTAGGTGCTAGACACTAATTATGTAATAATTAATATTCCAACTCCAATCTACATTAAATAGGAGTAGGTGCTGGACACTAATTAATTATTAATTAATATTCCAACTCCATTCTACATTAAATTGGAGTAGGTGCTGGACATTAATTATGTAATAATTAATATTCCAACTCCAGTCTACATTAAATTGGAGTAGGTGCTGGACACTAATTATGTACTAATTAATATTCCAACTCCAGTCTACATTACATTGGAGTAGGTGCTGGACACTAATTATGTACTAATTGATATTCCAACTCCAGTCTACATTAAATTTGAGTAGGTGCTGGACACTAATTAATTATTAATTATTATTCCAACTCCAGTCTACATTAAATTGGAGTAGGTGCAGGACACTGATTAATTATTAATTAATATTCCAACTCCAGTCTACATTAAATTGGAGTAGGTGCTGGACACTAATTATGTAATAATTAATATTCCAACTCCAGTCTACATCAAATTGGAGTAGGTGCTGGACACTAATTAATTAATAATTGATATTCCAACTGCAGTCTACATTAAATTGGAGTAGGTGCTGGACACTAATGATGTAATAATAAATATTCCAACTCCAGTCTACATTAAATTGGAATAGGTGCTGGACACTAAGTAATTAATAATTATTATTCCAACTCCAGTCTACATTATATTGGAGTAGGTGCTGGACACTAATTAATTATTAATTAATATTCCAACTCCAGTCTACATTAAATTGGAGTAGGTGCTGGACACTAATTATGTAATAATTAATATTCCAACTTCAGTCTACATTAAATTGGAGTAGGTGCTGGACACTAATTAATTATTAATAATTATTCCAACTCCAGTCTACATTAAATTGGAGTAGGTGCTGGACACTAACTAATTATTAATTATTATTCCAACTCCAGTCTCATTAAATTGGAGTAGGTGCTGGAGACAAATTACTTTTTATATAATATTCCAACTCCAGTCTACATTAAATTGGAGTAGATGCTGGACACTAATTAATTATTAATTATTATTCAAACTCCAGTCTACATTAAATTGGAGTAGGTGCTGGACACTAATTGATTATTATTTATTATTCCAACTCCATTCTACATTAAATTGGAGTAGGTGCTGGACACTAATTATTTATTAATTAATATTCCAACTCCAGTCTACATTAAATTGGAGTAGGTGCTGGACACTAATTATGTTATAATTAATATTACAACTCCAGTCTACATTAAATTGGAGTAGGTGCTGGACACTAATTAATTAATAATTAATATTCCAACTCCAGTCTACATTAAATTGGAGTAGGTGCTGGACACTAATTATGTACTATATAATATTCCAACTCCAGTCTACATTAAATTGGAGTATGTGCTGGACACTAATTACCTAATAATTAATATTCCAACTCCAGTCTACATTAAATTGGAGTAGGTGCTGGACACTAATTATGTACTAATTAATATTCCAACTCCAGTCTACATTAAATTGGAGTAGGTGCTGGACACTCATTATGTAATAATTAATATTCCAACTCCAGTCTACATTAAATTGGAGTAGGTGCTGGACACAAATTAATTAATAATTAATATTCCAACTCCAGTCTACATTAAATTGGAGTAGGTGCTGGACACTAATTATGTACTAATTAATATTCCAACTCCAGTCTACATTAAATTTGAGTAGGTGCTGGACACTAATTAATAATTAATTATTATTCCAACTCCAGTCTACATTAAATTGGAGTAGGTGCTGGACACTAATTAATTATTAATTAATATTCCAACTCCAGTCTACATTAAATTGGAGTAGGTGCTGGACACTAATTATGTAATAATTAATATTCCAACTCCAGTCTACATTAAATTGGAGTAGGTGCTGGACACTAATTAATTATTAATTAATATTCCAACTCCAGTCTACATTAAATTGGAGTAGGTGCTGGACACTAATTAATTATTAATTAATATTCCAACTCCAGTCTACATTAAATTGGAGTAGGTGCTGGACACTAATTATGTAATAATTAATATTCCAACTCCAGTCTACATTAAATTGGAGTAGGTGCTGGACACTAATTAATTATTAATTAATATTCCAACTCCAGTCTACATTAAATTGGAGTAGGTGCTGGACACTAATTATGTACTAATTAATATTCCAACTCCAGTCTACATTAAATTTGAGTAGGTGCTGGACACTAATTAATTCTTAATTATTATTCCAACTCCAGTCTACATTATATTGGAGTAGGTGCTGGACACTAATTAATTATTAATTAATATTCCAACTCCAGTCTACATTAAATTGGAGTAGGTGCTGGACACTAATTATTTAATAATTAATATTCCAACTCCAGTCTACATTAAATCGGAGTAGGTGCTGGACACTAATTAATTAATAATTAATATTCCAACTCCAGTTTACATTAAATTGGAGTAGGTGCTGAACACTAATTATGTACTAATTATTATTCCAACTCCAGTCTACATTAAATTTGAGTAGGTGTTGGACACTAATTAATTATTAATTATTATTCCAACTCCAGTCTACATTAAATTGGAGTAGGTGCTGGACACTAATTAATTAATAATAATTATTCCAACTCCAGTCGACATTAAATTGGAGTAGGTGCTGGACACTAACTAATTATTAATTATTATTCCAACTCCAGTCTACATTAAATTGGAGTAGGTGCTGGACACTAATTAATTTTTATATAATATTCCAACTCCAGTCTACATTAAATTGGAGTAGATGCTGGACACTAATTAATTATTAATTATTATTCAAACTCCAGTCCACATTAAATTGGAGTAGGTGCTGGACCCTAATTATGTAATAATTAATATTCCAACTCCATTCTACATTAAATTGGAGTAGGTGCTGGACACTAATTATGTACTAATTAATATTCCAACTCCAGTCTACATTAAATTGGAGTAGGTGCTGGACACTAATTAATTATTAATTAATATTCCAACTCCAGTCTACATTAAATTGGAGTAGGTGCTGGACACTAATTATGTAATAATGAATATTCCAACTCCAGTCTACATTAAATTGGAGTAGGTGCTGGACACTAATTAATTATTAATTAATATTCCAACTCCAGTCTACATTAAATTGGAGTAGGTGCTGGACACTAATTATGTAATAATTAATATTCCAACTCCAGTCTACATTAAATTGGAGTAGGTGCTGGACACTAATTAATTTTTAAATAATATTCCAACTCCAGTCTACATTACATTGGAGTAGGTGCTAGACACTAATTATGTAATAATTAATATTCCAACTCCAATCTACATTAAATAGGAGTAGGTGCTGGACACTAATTAATTATTAATTAATATTCCAACTCCATTCTACATTAAATTGGAGTAGGTGCTGGACACTAATTATGTAATAATTAATATTCCAACTCCAGTCTACATTAAATTGGAGTAGGTGCTGGACACTAATTATGTACTAATTAATATTCCAACTCCAGTCTACATTAAATTGGAGTAGGTGCTGGACACTAATTATGTACAAATTAATATTCCAACTCCAGTCTACATTAAATTTGAGTAGGTGCTGGACACTAATTAATTCTTAATTATTATTCCAACTCCAGTCTACATTATATTGGAGTAGGTGTTGGACACTAATTAATTATTAATTAATATTCCAACTCCAGTCTACTTTAAATTGGAGTAGGTGCTGGACACTAATTAATTATTAATTAATATTCCAACTCCAGTCTACATTAAATTGGAGTAGGTGCTGGACACTAATTATGTAATAATTAATATTCCAACTCCAGTCTACATTGAATTGGAGTAGGTGCTGGACACTAATTAATTTTTAAATAATATTCCAACTCCAGTCACCATTAAATTGGAGTAGATGCTGGACACTAATTAATTATTAATTATTATTCCAAGTCCAGTCTACATTAAATTGGAGTAGGTGCTGGACACTAATTATGTAATAATTAATATTCCAACTCCAGTCTACATTAAATTGGAGTAGGTGCTGGACACTAATTAATTTTTAAATAATATTCCAACTCCAGTCTACATTACATTGGAGTAGGTGCTAGACACTAATTATGTAATAATTAATATTCCAACTCCAATCTACATTAAATAGGAGTAGGTGCTGGACACTAATTAATTATTAATTAATATTCCAACTCCATTCTACATTAAATTGGAGTAGATGCTGGACACTAATTATGTACTAATTAATATTCCAACTCCAGTCTACATTAAATTGGAGTAGGTGCTGGACACTAATTATGTACTAATTAATATTCCAACTCCAGTCTACATTAAATTTGAGTAGGTGCTGGACACTAATTATTATTAATTAATATTCCAACTCCATTCTACATTAAATTGGAGGTGCTGGACACTAATTATGTAATAATTAATATTCCAACTCCAGTCTACATTGAATTGGAGTAGGTGCTGGACACTAATTAATTTTTAAATAATATTCCAACTCCAGTCACCATTAAATTGGAGTAGATGCTGGACACTAATTAATTATTAATTATTATTCCAACTCCAGTCTACATTAAATTGGAGTAGGTTCTGGACACTAATTATGTAATAATTAATATTCCAACTCCAGTCTACATTATATTGGAGTAGGTGCTGGACACTAATTAATTATTAATTAATATTCCAAATCCAGTCTACATTAAATTGGAGTAGGTGCTGGACACTAATTATGTAATAATTAATATTCCAACTCCAGTCTACATTAAATTTGAGTAGGTGCTGGACACTAATTAATTATTAATTATTATTCCAACTCCAGTCTACATTAAATTGGAGTAGGTGCTGGACACTAATTATGTAATAATTAATATTCCAACTCCAGTCTACATTAAATTGGAATAGGTGCTGGACACTAATTAATTTTTAAATAATATTCCAACTCTAGTCTACATTACATTGGAGTAGGTGCTAGACACTAATTATGTAATAATTAATATTCCAACTCCAATCTACATTAAATAGGAGTAGGTGCTGGACACTAATTAATTATTAATTAATATTCCAACTCCATTCTACATTAAATTGGAGTAGGTGCTGGACATTAATTATGTAATAATTAATATTCCAACTCCAGTCTACATTAAATTGGAGTAGGTGCTGGACACTAATTATGTACTAATTAATATTCCAACTCCAGTCTACATTACATTGGAGTAGGTGCTGGACACTAATTATGTACTAATTGATATTCCAACTCCAGTCTACATTAAATTTGAGTAGGTGCTGGACACTAATTAATTATTAATTATTATTCCAACTCCAGTCTACATTAAATTGGAGTAGGTGCAGGACACTGATTAATTATTAATTAATATTCCAACTCCAGTCTACATTAAATTGGAGTAGGTGCTGGACACTAATTATGTAATAATTAATATTCCAACTCCAGTCTACATCAAATTGGAGTAGGTGCTGGACACTAATTAATTAATAATTGATATTCCAACTGCAGTCTACATTAAATTGGAGTAGGTGCTGGACACTAATGATGTAATAATAAATATTCCAACTCCAGTCTACATTAAATTGGAATAGGTGCTGGACACTAAGTAATTAATAATTATTATTCCAACTCCAGTCTACATTATATTGGAGTAGGTGCTGGACACTAATTAATTATTAATTAATATTCCAACTCCAGTCTACATTAAATTGGAGTAGGTGCTGGACACTAATTATGTAATAATTAATATTCCAACTTCAGTCTACATTAAATTGGAGTAGGTGCTGGACACTAATTAATTATTAATAATTATTCCAACTCCAGTCTACATTAAATTGGAGTAGGTGCTGGACACTAACTAATTATTAATTATTATTCCAACTCCAGTCTCATTAAATTGGAGTAGGTGCTGGAGACAAATTAATTTTTATATAATATTCCAACTCCAGTCTACATTAAATTGGAGTAGATGCTGGACACTAATTAATTATTAATTATTATTCAAACTCCAGTCTACATTAAATTGGAGTAGGTGCTGGACACTAATTGATTATTATTTATTATTCCAACTCCATTCTACATTAAATTGGAGTAGGTGCTGGACACTAATTATTTATTAATTAATATTCCAACTCCAGTCTACATTAAATTGGAGTAGGTGCTGGACACTAATTATGTAATAATTAATATTACAACTCCAGTCTACATTAAATTGGAGTAGGTGCTGGACACTAATTAATTAATAATTAATATTCCAACTCCAGTCTACATTAAATTGGAGTAGGTGCTGGACACTAATTATGTACTATATAATATTCCAACTCCAGTCTACATTAAATTGGAGTATGTGCTGGACACTAATTACCTAATAATTAATATTCCAACTCCAGTCTACATTAAATTGGAGTAGGTGCTGGACACTAATTATGTACTAATTAATATTCCAACTCCAGTCTACATTAAATTGGAGTAGGTGCTGGACACTCATTATGTAATAATTAATATTCCAACTCCAGTCTACATTAAATTGGAGTAGGTGCTGGACACTAATTAATTAATAATTAATATTCCAACTCCAGTCTACATTAAATTGGAGTAGGTGCTGGACACTAATTATGTACTAATTAATATTCCAACTCCAGTCTACATTAAATTTGAGTAGGTGCTGGACACTAATTAATAATTAATTATTATTCCAACTCCAGTCTACATTAAATTGGAGTAGGTGCTGGACACTAATTAATTATTAATTAATATTCCAACTCCAGTCTACATTAAATTGGAGTAGGTGCTGGACACTAATTATGTAATAATTAATATTCCAACTCCAGTCTACATTAAATTGGAGTAGGTGCTGGACACTAATTAATTATTAATTAATATTCCAACTCCAGTCTACATTAAATTGGAGTAGGTGCTGGACACTAATTATGTAATAATTAATATCCCAACTCCAGTCTACATTAAATTGGAGTAGGTGCTGGACACTAATTATGTACTAATTGATATTCCAACTCCAGTCTACATTAAATTGGAGTAGGTGCTGGACACTAATTATGTACTAATTAATATTCCAACTCCAGTCTACATTAAATTTGAGTAGGTGCTGGACACTAATTAATTCTTAATTATTATTCCAACTCCAGTCTACATTATATTGGAGTAGGTGCTGGACACTAATTAATTATTAATTAATATTCCAACTCCAGTCTACATTAAATTGGAGTAGGTGCTGGACACTAATTATTTAATAATTAATATTCCAACTCCAGTCTACATTAAATCGGAGTAGGTGCTGGACACTAATTAATTAATAATTAATATTCCAACTCCAGTTTACATTAAATTGGAGTAGGTGCTGAACACTAATTATGTACTAATTATTATTCCAACTCCAGTCTACATTAAATTTGAGTAGGTGTTGGACACTAATTAATTATTAATTATTATTCCAACTCCAGTCTACATTAAATTGGAGTAGTTGCTGGACACTAATTAATTAATAATAATTATTCCAACTCCAGTCGACATTAAATTGGAGTAGGTGCTGGACACTAACTAATTATTAATTATTATTCCAACTCCAGTCTACATTAAATTGGAGTAGGTGCTGGACACTAATTAATTTTTATATAATATTCCAACTCCAGTCTACATTAAATTGGAGTAGATGCTGGACACTAATTAATTATTAATTATTATTCAAACTCCAGTCCACATTAAATTGGAGTAGGTGCTGGACCCTAATTATGTAATAATTAATATTCCAACTCCATTCTACATTAAATTGGAGTAGGTGCTGGACACTAATTATGTACTAATTAATATTCCAACTCCAGTCTACATTAAATTTGAGTAGGTGCTGGACACTAATTAATAATTAATTATTATTCCAACTCCAGTCTACATTAAATTGGAGTAGGTGCTGGACACTAATTAATTATTAATTAATATTCCAACTCCAGTCTACATTAAATTGGAGTAGGTGCTGGACACTAATTATGTAATAATTAATATTCCAACTCCAGTCTACATTAAATTGGAGTAGGTGCTGGACACTAATGAATTATTAATTAATATTCCAACTCCAGTCTACATTAAATTGGAGTAGGTGCTGGACACTAATTATGTACTATATAATATTCCAACTCCAGTCTACATTAAATTGGAGTATGTGCTGGACACTAATTACCTAATAATTAATATTCCAACTCCAGTCTACATTAAATTGGAGTAGGTGCTGGACACTAATTATGTACTAATTAATATTCCAACTCCAGTCTACATTAAATTGGAGTAGGTGCTGGACACTCATTATGTAATAATTAATATTCCAACTCCAGTCTACATTAAATTGGAGTAGGTGCTGGACACTAATTATGTACTAATTAATATTCCAACTCCAGTCTACATTAAATTTGAGTAGGTGCTGGACACTAATTAATAATTAATTATTATTCCAACTCCAGTCTACATTAAATTGGAGTAGGTGCTGGACACTAATTAATTATTAATTAATATTCCAACTCCAGTCTACATTAAATTGGAGTAGGTGCTGGACACTAATTATGTAATAATTAATATTCCAACTCCAGTCTACATTAAATTGGAGTAGGTGCTGGACACTAATTAATTATTAATTAATATTCCAACTCCAGTCTACATTAAATTGGAGTAGGTGCTGGACACTAATTAATTATTAATTAATATTCCAACTCCAGTCTACATTAAATTGGAGTAGGTGCTGGACACTAATTATGTAATAATTAATATTCCAACTCCAGTCTACATTAAATTGGAGTAGGTGCTGGACACTAATTAATTATTAATTAATATTCCAACTCCAGTCTACATTAAATTGGAGTAGGTGCTGGACACTAATTATGTACTAATTAATATTCCAACTCCAGTCTACATTAAATTTGAGTAGGTGCTGGACACTAATTAATTCTTAATTATTATTCCAACTCCAGTCTACATTATATTGGAGTAGGTGCTGGACACTAATTAATTATTAATTAATATTCCAACTCCAGTCTACATTAAATTGGAGTAGGTGCTGGACACTAATTATTTAATAATTAATATTCCAACTCCAGTCTACATTAAATCGGAGTAGGTGCTGGACACTAATTAATTAATAATTAATATTCCAACTCCAGTTTACATTAAATTGGAGTAGGTGCTGAACACTAATTATGTACTAATTATTATTCCAACTCCAGTCTACATTAAATTTGAGTAGGTGTTGGACACTAATTAATTATTAATTATTATTCCAACTCCAGTCTACATTAAATTGGAGTAGGTGCTGGACACTAATTAATTAATAATAATTATTCCAACTCCAGTCGACATTAAATTGGAGTAGGTGCTGGACACTAACTAATTATTAATTATTATTCCAACTCCAGTCTACATTAAATTGGAGTAGGTGCTGGACACTAATTAATTTTTATATAATATTCCAACTCCAGTCTACATTAAATTGGAGTAGATGCTGGACACTAATTAATTATTAATTATTATTCAAACTCCAGTCCACATTAAATTGGAGTAGGTGCTGGACCCTAATTATGTAATAATTAATATTCCAACTCCATTCTACATTAAATTGGAGTAGGTGCTGGACACTAATTATGTACTAATTAATATTCCAACTCCAGTCTACATTAAATTTGAGTAGGTGCTGGACACTCATTATGTAATAATTAATATTCCAACTCCAGTCTACATTAAATTGGAGTAGGTGCTGGACACTAATTAATTAATAATTAATATTCCAACTCCAGTCTACATTAAATTGGAGTAGGTGCTGGACACTAATTATGTACTAATTAATATTCCAACTATTAAATTTGAGTAGGTGCTGGACACTAATTAATAATTAATTATTATTCCAACTCCAGTCTACATTAAATTGGAGTAGGTGCTGGACACTAATTAATTATTAATTAATATTCCAACTCCAGTCTACATTAAATTGGAGTAGGTGCTGGACACTAATTATGTAATAATTAATATTCCAACTCCAGTCTACATTAAATTGGAGTAGGTGCTGGACACTAATTAATTATTAATTAATATTCCAACTCCAGTCTACATTAAATTGGAGTAGGTGCTGGACACTAATTATGTAATAATTAATATTCCAACTCCAGTCTACATTAAATTGGAGTAGGTGCTGGACACTAATTAATTTTTAAATAATATTCCAACTCCAGTCTACATTACATTGGAGTAGGTGCTAGACACTAATTATGTAATAATTAATATTCCAACTCCAATCTACATTAAATAGGAGTAGGTGCTGGACACTAATTAATTATTAATTAATATTCCAACTCCATTCTACATTAAATTGGAGTAGGTGCTGGACACTAATTATGTAATAATTAATATTCCAACTCCAGTCTACATTAAATTGGAGTAGGTGCTGGACACTAATTATGTACTAATTAATATTCCAACTCCAGTCTACATTAAATTGGAGTAGGTGCTGGACACTAATTATGTACAAATTAATATTCCAACTCCAGTCTACATTAAATTTGAGTAGGTGCTGGACACTAATTAATTCTTAATTATTATTCCAACTCCAGTCTACATTATATTGGAGTAGGTGCTGGACACTAATTAATTATTAATTAATATTCCAACTCCAGTCTACTTTAAATTGGAGTAGGTGCTGGACACTAATTAATTATTAATTAATATTCCAACTCCAGTCTACATTAAATTGGAGTAGGTGCTGGACACTAATTATGTAATAATTAATATTCCAACTCCAGTCTACATTGAATTGGAGTAGGTGCTGGACACTAATTAATTTTTAAATAATATTCCAACTCCAGTCACCATTAAATTGGAGTAGATGCTGGACACTAATTAATTATTAATTATTATTCCAAGTCCAGTCTACATTAAATTGGAGTAGGTGCTGGACACTAATTATGTAATAATTAATATTCCAACTCCAGTCTACATTAAATTGGAGTAGGTGCTGGACACTAATTAATTTTTAAATAATATTCCAACTCCAGTCTACATTACATTGGAGTAGGTGCTAGACACTAATTATGTAATAATTAATATTCCAACTCCAATCTACATTAAATAGGAGTAGGTGCTGGACACTAATTAATTATTAATTAATATTCCAACTCCATTCTACATTAAATTGGAGTAGATGCTGGACACTAATTATGTACTAATTAATATTCCAACTCCAGTCGACATTAAATTGGAGTAGGTGCTGGACACTAATTATGTACTAATTAATATTCCAACTCCAGTCTACATTAAATTTGAGTAGGTGCTGGACACTAATTATTATTAATTAATATTCCAACTCCATTCTACATTAAATTGGAGGTGCTGGACACTAATTATGTAATAATTAATATTCCAACTCCAGTCTACATTGAATTGGAGTAGGTGCTGGACACTAATTAATTTTTAAATAATATTCCAACTCCAGTCACCATTAAATTGGAGTAGATGCTGGACACTAATTAATTATTAATTAATATTCCAAATCCAGTCTACATTAAATTGGAGTAGGTGCTGGACACTAATTATGTAATAATTAATATTCCAACTCCAGTCTACATTAAATTTGAGTAGGTGCTGGACACTAATTAATTATTAATTATTATTCCAACTCCAGTCTACATTAAATTGGAGTAGGTGCTGGACACTAATTATGTAATAATTAATATTCCAACTCCAGTCTACATTAAATTGGAATAGGTGCTGGACACTAATTAATTTTTAAATAATATTCCAACTCCAGTCTACATTACATTGGAGTAGGTGCTTGACACTAATTATGTAATAATTAATATTCCAACTCCAATCTACATTAAATAGGAGTAGGTGCTGGACACTAATTAATTATTAATTAATATTCCAACTCCATTCTACATTAAATTGGAGTAGGTGCTGGACATTAATTATGTAATAATTAATATTCCAACTCCAGTCTACATTAAATTGGAGTAGGTGCTGGACACTAATTATGTACTAATTAATATTCCAACTCCAGTCTACATTACATTGGAGTAGGTGCTGGACACTAATTATGTACTAATTGATATTCCAACTCCAGTCTACATTAAATTTGAGTAGGTGCTGGACACTAATTAATTATTAATTATTATTCCAACTCCAGTCTACATTAAATTGGAGTAGGTGCAGGACACTGATTAATTATTAATTAATATTCCAACTCCAGTCTACATTAAATTGGAGTAGGTGCTGGACACTAATTATGTAATAATTAATATTCCAACTCCAGTCTACATCAAATTGGAGTAGGTGCTGGACACTAATTAATTAATAATTGATATTCCAACTGCAGTCTACATTAAATTGGAGTAGGTGCTGGACACTAATGATGTAATAATAAATATTCCAACTCCAGTCTACATTAAATTGGAATAGGTGCTGGACACTAAGTAATTAATAATTATTATTCCAACTCCAGTCTACATTATATTGGAGTAGGTGCTGGACACTAATTAATTATTAATTAATATTCCAACTCCAGTCTACATTAAATTGGAGTAGGTGCTGGACACTAATTATGTAATAATTAATATTCCAACTTCAGTCTACATTAAATTGGAGTAGGTGCTGGACACTAATTAATTATTAATAATTATTCCAACTCCAGTCTACATTAAATTGGAGTAGGTGCTGGACACTAACTTATTATTAATTATTATTCCAACTCCAGTCTCATTAAATTGGAGTAGGTGCTGGAGACAAATTAATTTTTATATAATATTCCAACTCCAGTCTACATTAAATTGGAGTAGATGCTGGACACTAATTAATTATTAATTATTATTCAAACTCCAGTCTACATTAAATTGGAGTAGGTGCTGGACACTAATTGATTATTATTTATTATTCCAACTCCATTCTACATTAAATTGGAGTAGGTGCTGGACACTAATTATTTATTAATTAATATTCCAACTCCAGTCTACATTAAATTGGAGTAGGTGCTGGACACTAATTATGTAATAATTAATATTACAACTCCAGTCTACATTAAATTGGAGTAGGTGCTGGACACTAATTAATTAATAATTAATATTCCAACTCCAGTCTACATTAAATTGGAGTAGGTGCTGGACACTAATTATGTACTATATAATATTCCAACTCCAGTCTACATTAAATTGGAGTATGTGCTGGACACTAATTACCTAATAATTAATATTCCAACTCCAGTCTACATTAAATTGGAGTAGGTGCTGGACACTAATTATGTACTAATTAATATTCCAACTCCAGTCTACATTAAATTGGAGTAGGTGCTGGACACTCATTATGTAATAATTAATATTCCAACTCCAGTCTACATTAAATTGGAGTAGGTGCTGGACACTAATTAATTAATAATTAATATTCCAACTCCAGTCTACATTAAATTGGAGTAGGTGCTGGACACTAATTATGTACTAATTAATATTCCAACTCCAGTCTACATTAAATTTGAGTAGGTGCTGGACACTAATTAATAATTAATTATTATTCCAACTCCAGTCTACATTAAATTGGAGTAGGTGCTGGACACTAATTAATTATTAATTAATATTCCAACTCCAGTCTACATTAAATTGGAGTAGGTGCTGGACACTAATTATGTAATAATTAATATTCCAACTCCAGTCTACATTAAATTGGAGTAGGTGCTGGACACTAATTAATTATTAATTAATATTCCAACTCCAGTCTACATTAAATTGGAGTAGGTGCTGGACACTAATTATGTAATAATTAATATCCCAACTCCAGTCTACATTAAATTGGAGTAGGTGCTGGACACTAATTATGTACTAATTGATATTCCAACTCCAGTCTACATTAAATTGGAGTAGGTGCTGGACACTAATTATGTACTAATTAATATTCCAACTCCAGTCTACATTAAATTTGAGTAGGTGCTGGACACTAATTAATTCTTAATTATTATTCCAACTCCAGTCTACATTAAATAGGAGTAGGTGCTGGACACTAATTAATTATTAATTAATATTCCAACTCCATTCTACATTAAATTGGAGTAGGTGCTGGACACTAATTATGTAATAATTAATATTCCAACTCCAGTCTACATTAAATTGGAGTAGGTGCTGGACACTAATTATGTACTAATTAATATTCCAACTCCAGTCTACATTAAATTGGAGTAGGTGCTGGACACTAATTATGTACAAATTAATATTCCAACTCCAGTCTACATTAAATTTGAGTAGGTGCTGGACACTAATTAATTCTTAATTATTATTCCAACTCCAGTCTACATTATATTGGAGTAGGTGCTGGACACTAATTAATTATTAATTAATATTCCAACTCCAGTCTACTTTAAATTGGAGTAGGTGCTGGACACTAATTAATTATTAATTAATATTCCAACTCCAGTCTACATTAAATTGGAGTAGGTGCTGGACACTAATTATGTAATAATTAATATTCCAACTCCAGTCTACATTGAATTGGAGTAGGTGCTGGACACTAATTAATTTTTAAATAATATTCCAACTCCAGTCACCATTAAATTGGAGTAGATGCTGGACACTAATTAATTATTAATTATTATTCCAAGTCCAGTCTACATTAAATTGGAGTAGGTGCTGGACACTAATTATGTAATAATTAATATTCCAACTCCAGTCTACATTAAATTGGAGTAGGTGCTGGACACTAATTAATTTTTAAATAATATTCCAACTCCAGTCTACATTACATTGGAGTAGGTGCTAGACACTAATTATGTAATAATTAATATTCCAACTCCAATCTACATTAAATAGGAGTAGGTGCTGGACACTAATTAATTATTAATTAATATTCCAACTCCATTCTACATTAAATTGGAGTAGATGCTGGACACTAATTATGTACTAATTAATATTCCAACTCCAGTCGACATTAAATTGGAGTAGGTGCTGGACACTAATTATGTACTAATTAATATTCCAACTCCAGTCTACATTAAATTTGAGTAGGTGCTGGACACTAATTATTATTAATTAATATTCCAACTCCATTCTACATTAAATTGGAGGTGCTGGACACTAATTATGTAATAATTAATATTCCAACTCCAGTCTACATTGAATTGGAGTAGGTGCTGGACACTAATTAATTTTTAAATAATATTCCAACTCCAGTCACCATTAAATTGGAGTAGATGCTGGACACTAATTAATTATTAATTAATATTCCAAATCCAGTCTACATTAAATTGGAGTAGGTGCTGGACACTAATTATGTAATAATTAATATTCCAACTCCAGTCTACATTAAATTTGAGTAGGTGCTGGACACTAATTAATTATTAATTATTATTCCAACTCCAGTCTACATTAAATTGGAGTAGGTGCTGGACACTAATTATGTAATAATTAATATTCCAACTCCAGTCTACATTAAATTGGAATAGGTGCTGGACACTAATTAATTTTTAAATAATATTCCAACTCCAGTCTACATTACATTGGAGTAGGTGCTAGACACTAATTATGTAATAATTAATATTCCAACTCCAATCTACATTAAATAGGAGTAGGTGCTGGACACTAATTAATTATTAATTAATATTCCAACTCCATTCTACATTAAATTGGAGTAGGTGCTGGACATTAATTATGTAATAATTAATATTCCAACTCCAGTCTACATTAAATTGGAGTAGGTGCTGGACACTAATTATGTACTAATTAATATTCCAACTCCAGTCTACATTACATTGGAGTAGGTGCTGGACACTAATTATGTACTAATTGATATTCCAACTCCAGTCTACATTAAATTTGAGTAGGTGCTGGACACTAATTAATTATTAATTATTATTCCAACTCCAGTCTACATTAAATTGGAGTAGGTGCAGGACACTGATTAATTATTAATTAATATTCCAACTCCAGTCTACATTAAATTGGAGTAGGTGCTGGACACTAATTATGTAATAATTAATATTCCAACTCCAGTCTACATCAAATTGGAGTAGGTGCTGGACACTAATTAATTAATAATTGATATTCCAACTGCAGTCTACATTAAATTGGAGTAGGTGCTGGACACTAATGATGTAATAATAAATATTCCAACTCCAGTCTACATTAAATTGGAATAGGTGCTGGACACTAAGTAATTAATAATTATTATTCCAACTCCAGTCTACATTATATTGGAGTAGGTGCTGGACACTAATTAATTATTAATTAATATTCCAACTCCAGTCTACATTAAATTGGAGTAGGTGCTGGACACTAATTATGTAATAATTAATATTCCAACTTCAGTCTACATTAAATTGGAGTAGGTGCTGGACACTAATTAATTATTAATAATTATTCCAACTCCAGTCTACATTAAATTGGAGTAGGTGCTGGACACTAACTTATTATTAATTATTATTCCAACTCCAGTCTCATTAAATTGGAGTAGGTGCTGGAGACAAATTAATTTTTATATAATATTCCAACTCCAGTCTACATTAAATTGGAGTAGATGCTGGACACTAATTAATTATTAATTATTATTCAAACTCCAGTCTACATTAAATTGGAGTAGGTGCTGGACACTAATTGATTATTATTTATTATTCCAACTCCATTCTACATTAAATTGGAGTAGGTGCTGGACACTAATTATTTATTAATTAATATTCCAACTCCAGTCTACATTAAATTGGAGTAGGTGCTGGACACTAATTATGTAATAATTAATATTACAACTCCAGTCTACATTAAATTGGAGTAGGTGCTGGACACTAATTAATTAATAATTAATATTCCAACTCCAGTCTACATTAAATTGGAGTAGGTGCTGGACACTAATTATGTACTATATAATATTCCAACTCCAGTCTACATTAAATTGGAGTATGTGCTGGACACTAATTACCTAATAATTAATATTCCAACTCCAGTCTACATTAAATTGGAGTAGGTGCTGGACACTAATTATGTACTAATTAATATTCCAACTCCAGTCTACATTAAATTGGAGTAGGTGCTGGACACTCATTATGTAATAATTAATATTCCAACTCCAGTCTACATTAAATTGGAGTAGGTGCTGGACACTAATTAATTAATAATTAATATTCCAACTCCAGTCTACATTAAATTGGAGTAGGTGCTGGACACTAATTATGTACTAATTAATATTCCAACTCCAGTCTACATTAAATTTGAGTAGGTGCTGGACACTAATTAATAATTAATTATTATTCCAACTCCAGTCTACATTAAATTGGAGTAGGTGCTGGACACTAATTAATTATTAATTAATATTCCAACTCCAGTCTACATTAAATTGGAGTAGGTGCTGGACACTAATTATGTAATAATTAATATTCCAACTCCAGTCTACATTAAATTGGAGTAGGTGCTGGACACTAATTAATTATTAATTAATATTCCAACTCCAGTCTACATTAAATTGGAGTAGGTGCTGGACACTAATTATGTAATAATTAATATCCCAACTCCAGTCTACATTAAATTGGAGTAGGTGCTGGACACTAATTATGTACTAATTGATATTCCAACTCCAGTCTACATTAAATTGGAGTAGGTGCTGGACACTAATTATGTACTAATTAATATTCCAACTCCAGTCTACATTAAATTTGAGTAGGTGCTGGACACTAATTAATTCTTAATTATTATTCCAACTCCAGTCTACATTATATTGGAGTAGGTGCTGGACACTAATTAATTATTAATTAATATTCCAACTCCAGTCTACATTAAATTGGAGTAGGTGCTGGACACTAATTATTTAATAATTAATATTCCAACTCCAGTCTACATTAAATCGGAGTAGGTGCTGGACACTAATTAATTAATAATTAATATTCCAACTCCAGTTTACATTAAATTGGAGTAGGTGCTGAACACTAATTATGTACTAATTATTATTCCAACTCCAGTCTACATTAAATTTGAGTAGGTGTTGGACACTAATTAATTATTAATTATTATTCCAACTCCAGTCTACATTAAATTGGAGTAGGTGCTGGACACTAATTAATTAATAATAATTATTCCAACTCCAGTCGACATTAAATTGGAGTAGGTGCTGGACACTAACTAATTATTAATTATTATTCCAACTCCAGTCTACATTAAATTGGAGTAGGTGCTGGACACTAATTAATTTTTATATAATATTCCAACTCCAGTCTACATTAAATTGGAGTAGATGCTGGACACTAATTAATTATTAATTATTATTCAAACTCCAGTCCACATTAAATTGGAGTAGGTGCTGGACCCTAATTATGTAATAATTAATATTCCAACTCCATTCTACATTAAATTGGAGTAGGTGCTGGACACTAATTATGTACTAATTAATATTCCAACTCCAGTCTACATTAAATTTGAGTAGGTGCTGGACACTAATTAATAATTAATTATTATTCCAACTCCAGTCTACATTAAATTGGAGTAGGTGCTGGACACTAATTAATTATTAATTAATATTCCAACTCCAGTCTACATTAAATTGGAGTAGGTGCTGGACACTAATTATGTAATAATTAATATTCCAACTCCAGTCTACATTAAATTGGAGTAGGTGCTGGACACTAATGAATTATTAATTAATATTCCAACTCCAGTCTACATTAAATTGGAGTAGGTGCTGGACACTAATTATGTAATAATTAATATTCCAATCCAGTCTGCATTAAATTGGAGTAGGTGCTGGACACTAATTAATTTTTAAATAATATTCCAACTCCAGTCTACATTACATTGGAGTAGGTGCTAGACACTAATTATGTAATAATTAATATTCCAACTCCAATCTACATTAAATAGGAGTAGGTGCTGGACACTAATTAATTATTAATTAATATTCCAACTCCATTCTACATTAAATTGGAGTAGGTGCTGGACACTAATTATGTAATAATTAATATTCCAACTCCAGTCTACATTAAATTGGAATAGGTGCTGGACACTAATTATGTACTAATTAATATTCCAACTCCAGTCTACATTAAATTGGAGTAGGTGCTGGACACTAATTATGTACAAATTAATATTCCAACTCCAGTCTACATTAAATTTGAGTAGGTGCTGGACACTAATTAATTCGTAATTATTATTCCAACTCCAGTCTACATTATATTGGAGTAGGTGCTGGACACTAATTAATTATTAATTAATATTCCAACTCCAGTCTACTTTAAATTGGAGTAGGTGCTGGACACTAATTAATTATTAATTAATATTCCAACTCCAGTCTACATTAAATTGGAGTAGGTGCTGGACACTAATTATGTAATAATTAATATTCCAACTCCAGTCTACATTGAATTGGAGTAGGTGCTGGACACTAATTAATTTTTAAATAATATTCCAACTCCAGTCACCATTAAATTGGAGTAGATGCTGGACACTAATTAATTATTAATTAATATTCCAACTCCATTCTACATTAAATTGGAGTAGATGCTGGACACTAATTATGTACTAATTAATATTCCAACTCCAGTCTACATTAAATTGCAGTAGGTGCTGGACACTAATTATGTACTAATTAATATTCCAAATCCAGTCTACATTAAATTTGAGTAGGTGCTGGACACTAATTATTATTAATTATTATTCCAACTCCAGTCTACATTATATTGGAGTAGGTGCTGGACACTAATTAATTATTAATTAATATTCCAAATCCAGTCTACATTAAATTGGAGTAGGTGCTGGACACTTATTATGTAATAATTAATATTCCAACTCCAGTCTACATTAAATTTGAGTAGGTGCTGGACACTAATTAATTATTAATTATTATTCCAACTCCAGTCTACATTAAATTGGAGTAGGTGCTGGACACTAATTATGTAATAATTAATATTCCAACTCCAGTCTACATTAAATTGGAGTAGGTGCTGGACACTAATTAATTTTTAAATAATATTCCAACTCCAGTCTACTTTACATTGGAGTAGGTGCTAGACACTAATTATGTAATAATTAATATTCCAACTCCAATCTACATTAAATAGGAGTAGGTGCTGGACACTAATTAATTATTAATTAATATTCCAACTCCAGTCTACATTAAATTGGAGTAGGTGCTGGACACTAATTATGTACTATATAATATTCCAACTCCAGTCTACATTAAATTGGAGTATGTGCTGGACACTAATTACTTAATAATTAATATTCCAACTCCAGTCTACATTAAATTGGAGTAGGTGCTGGATACTAATTATGTACTAATTAATATTCCAACTCCAGTCTACATTAAATTGGAGTAGGTGCTGGACACTCATTATGTAATAATTAATATTCCAACTCCAGTCTACATTAAATTGGAGTAGGTGCTGGACACTAATTAATTAATAATTAATATTCCAACTCCAGTCTACATTAAATTGGAGTAGGTGCTGGACACTAATTATGTACTAATTAATATTCCAACTATTAAATTTGAGTAGGTGCTGGACACTAATTAATAATTAATTATTATTCCAACTCCAGTCTACATTAAATTGGAGTAGGTGCTGGACACTAATTAATTATTAATTAATATTCCAACTCCAGTCTACATTAAATTGGAGTAGGTGCTGGACACTAATTATGTAATAATTAATATTCCAACTCCAGTCTACATTAAATTGGAGTAGGTGCTGGACACTAATTAATTATTAATTAATATTCCAACTCCAGTCTACATTAAATTGGAGTAGGTGCTGGACACTAATTATGTAATAATTAATATTCCAACTCCAGTCTACATTAAATTGGAGTAGGTGCTGGACACTAATTAATTTTTAAATAATATTCCAACTCCAGTCTACATTACATTGGAGTAGGTGCTAGACACTAATTATGTAATAATTAATATTCCAACTCCAATCTACATTAAATAGGAGTAGGTGCTGGACACTAATTAATTATTAATTAATATTCCAACTCCATTCTACATTAAATTGGAGTAGGTGCTGGACACTAATTATGTAATAATTAATATTCCAACTCCAGTCTACATTAAATTGGAGTAGGTGCTGGACACTAATTATGTACTAATTAATATTCCAACTCCAGTCTACATTAAATTGGAGTAGGTGCTGGACACTAATTATGTACAAATTAATATTCCAACTCCAGTCTACATTAAATTTGAGTAGGTGCTGGACACTAATTAATTCTTAATTATTATTCCAACTCCAGTCTACATTATATTGGAGTAGGTGCTGGACACTAATTAATTATTAATTAATATTCCAACTCCAGTCTACTTTAAATTGGAGTAGGTGCTGGACACTAATTAATTATTAATTAATATTCCAACTCCAGTCTACATTAAATTGGAGTAGGTGCTGGACACTAATTATGTAATAATTAATATTCCAACTCCAGTCTACATTGAATTGGAGTAGGTGCTGGACACTAATTAATTTTTAAATAATATTCCAACTCCAGTCACCATTAAATTGGAGTAGATGCTGGACACTAATTAATTATTAATTATTATTCCAACTCCAGTCTACATTAAATTGGAGTAGGTGCTGGACACTAATTATGTAATAATTAATATTCCAACTCCAGTCTACATTAAATTGGAGTAGGTGCTGGACACTAATTAATTTTTAAATAATATTCCAACTCCAGTCTACATTACATTGGAGTAGGTGCTAGACACTAATTATGTAATAATTAATATTCCAACTCCAATCTACATTAAATAGGAGTAGGTGCTGGACACTAATTAATTATTAATTAATATTCCAACTCCATTCTACATTAAATTGGAGTAGATGCTGGACACTAATTATGTACTAATTAATATTCCAACTCCAGTCTACATTAAATTGGAGTAGGTGCTGGACACTAATTATGTACTAATTAATATTCCAACTCCAGTCTACATTAAATTTGAGTAGGTGCTGGACACTAATTATTATTAATTAATATTCCAACTCCATTCTACATTAAATTGGAGGTGCTGGACACTAATTATGTAATAATTAATATTCCAACTCCAGTCTACATTGAATTGGAGTAGGTGCTGGACACTAATTAATTTTTAAATAATATTCCAACTCCAGTCACCATTAAATTGGAGTAGATGCTGGACACTAATTAATTATTAATTATTATTCCAACTCCAGTCTACATTAAATTGGAGTAGGTGCTGGACACTAATTATGTAATAATTAATATTCCAACTCCAGTCTACATTATATTGGAGTAGGTGCTGGACACTAATTAATTATTAATTAATATTCCAAATCCAGTCTACATTAAATTGGAGTAGGTGCTGGACACTAATTATGTAATAATTAATATTCCAACTCCAGTCTACATTAAATTTGAGTAGGTGCTGGACACTAATTAATTATTAATTATTATTCCAACTCCAGTCTACATTAAATTGGAGTAGGTGCTGGACACTAATTATGTAATAATTAATATTCCAACTCCAGTCTACATTAAATTGGAATAGGTGCTGGACACTAATTAATTTTTAAATAATATTCCAACTCCAGTCTACATTACATTGGAGTAGGTGCTAGACACTAATTATGTAATAATTAATATTCCAACTCCAATCTACATTAAATAGGAGTAGGTGCTGGACACTAATTAATTATTAATTAATATTCCAACTCCATTCTACATTAAATTGGAGTAGGTGCTGGACATTAATTATGTAATAATTAATATTCCAACTCCAGTCTACATTAAATTGGAGTAGGTGCTGGACACTAATTATGTACTAATTAATATTCCAACTCCAGTCTACATTACATTGGAGTAGGTGCTGGACACTAATTATGTACTAATTGATATTCCAACTCCAGTTTACATTAAATTTGAGTAGGTGCTGGACACTAATTAATTATTAATTATTATTCCAACTCCAGTCTACATTAAATTGGAGTAGGTGCAGGACACTGATTAATTATTAATTAATATTCCAACTCCAGTCTACATTAAATTGGAGTAGGTGCTGGACACTAATTATGTAATAATTAATATTCCAACTCCAGTCTACATCAAATTGGAGTAGGTGCTGGACACTAATTAATTAATAATTGATATTCCAACTGCAGTCTACATTAAATTGGAGTAGGTGCTGGACACTAATGATGTAATAATAAATATTCCAACTCCAGTCTACATTAAATTGGAATAGGTGCTGGACACTAAGTAATTAATAATTATTATTCAAACTCCAGTCTACATTATATTGGAGTAGGTGCTGGACACTAATTAATTATTAATTAATATTCCAACTCCAGTCTACATTAAATTGGAGTAGGTGCTGGACACTAATTATGTAATAATTAATATTCCAACTTCAGTCTACATTAAATTGGAGTAGGTGCTGGACACTAATTAATTATTAATAATTATTCCAACTCCAGTCTACATTAAATTGGAGTAGGTGCTGGACACTAACTAATTATTAATTATTATTCCAACTCCAGTCTCATTAAATTGGAGTAGGTGCTGGAGACAAATTAATTTTTATATAATATTCCAACTCCAGTCTACATTAAATTGGAGTAGATGCTGGACACTAATTAATTATTAATTATTATTCAAACTCCAGTCTACATTAAATTGGAGTAGGTGCTGGACACTAATTGATTATTATTTATTATTCCAACTCCATTCTACATTAAATTGGAGTAGGTGCTGGACACTAATTATTTATTAATTAATATTCCAACTCCAGTCTACATTAAATTGGAGTAGGTGCTGGACACTAATTATGTAATAATTAATATTACAACTCCAGTCTACATTAAATTGGAGTAGGTGCTGGACACTAATTAATTAATAATTAATATTCCAACTCCAGTCTACATTAAATTGGAGTAGGTGCTGGACACTAATTATGTACTATATAATATTCCAACTCCAGTCTACATTAAATTGGAGTATGTGCTGGACACTAATTACCTAATAATTAATATTCCAACTCCAGTCTACATTAAATTGGAGTAGGTGCTGGACACTAATTATGTACTAATTAATATTCCAACTCCAGTCTACATTAAATTGGAGTAGGTGCTGGACACTCATTATGTAATAATTAATATTCCAACTCCAGTCTACATTAAATTGGAGTAGGTGCTGGACACTAATTAATTAATAATTAATATTCCAACTCCAGTCTACATTAAATTGGAGTAGGTGCTGGACACTAATTATGTACTAATTAATATTCCAACTCCAGTCTACATTAAATTGGAGTAGGTGCTGGACACTCATTATGTAATAATTAATATTCCAACTCCAGTCTACATTAAATTTGAGTAGGTGCTG
The DNA here is from genome assembly GCF_964263255.1 of Lissotriton vulgaris. NCBI lineage: Eukaryota > Metazoa > Chordata > Amphibia > Caudata > Salamandridae > Lissotriton > Lissotriton vulgaris. The sequence goes on from NW_028240901.1 coordinate 112,157, forward strand.
GACACTAATTAATAATTAATTATTATTCCAACTCCAGTCTACATTAAATTGGAGTAGGTGCTGGACACTAATTAATTATTAATTAATATTCCAACTCCAGTCTACATTAAATTGGAGTAGGTGCTGGACACTAATTATGTAATAATTAATATTCCAACTCCAGTCTACATTAAATTGGAGTAGGTGCTGGACACTAATTAATTATTAATTAATATTCCAACTCCAGTCTACATTAAATTGGAGTAGGTGCTGGACACTAATTATGTAATAATTAATATCCCAACTCCAGTCTACATTAAATTGGAGTAGGTGCTGGACACTAATTATGTACTAATTAATATTCCAACTCCAGTCTACATTAAATTTGAGTAGGTGCTGGACACTAATTAATTCTTAATTATTATTCCAACTCCAGTCTACATTATATTGGAGTAGGTGCTGGACACTAATTAATTATTAATTAATATTCCAACTCCAGTCTACATTAAATTGGAGTAGGTGCTGGACACTAATTATTTAATAATTAATATTCCAACTCCAGTCTACATTAAATCGGAGTAGGTGCTGGACACTAATTAATTAATAATTAATATTCCAACTCCAGTTTACATTAAATTGGAGTAGGTGCTGAACACTAATTATGTACTAATTATTATTCCAACTCCAGTCTACATTAAATTTGAGTAGGTGTTGGACACTAATTAATTATTAATTATTATTCCAACTCCAGTCTACATTAAATTGGAGTAGGTGCTGGACACTAATTAATTAATAATAATTATTCCAACTCCAGTCAACATTAAATTGGAGTAGGTGCTGGACACTAACTAATTATTAATTATTATTCCAACTCCAGTCTACATTAAATTGGAGTAGGTGCTGGACACTAATTAATTTTTATATAATATTCCAACTCCAGTCTACATTAAATTGGAGTAGATGCTGGACACTAATTAATTATTAATTATTATTCAAACTCCAGTCCACATTAAATTGGAGTAGGTGCTGGACCCTAATTATGTAATAATTAATATTCCAACTCCATTCTACATTAAATTGGAGTAGGTGCTGGACACTAATTATGTAATAATTAATATTCCTACTCCAGTCTACATTAAATTGGAGTAGGTGCTGGACACTAATTAAGTATTAATTAATATTCCAACTCCAGTCTACATTAAATTGGAGTAGGTGCTGGACACTAATTATGTACTAATTAATATTCCAACTCCAGTCTACATTAAATTTGAGTAGGTGCTGGACACTAATTAATTATTATTTATTATTCCATTTCCATTCTACATGAAATTGGAGTAGGTGCTGGACACTAATTATTTATTAATTAATATTCAAACTCCAGTCTACATTAAATTGGAGTAGGTGCTGGACACTAAGTATGTAATAATTAATATTCCAACTACAGTCTACATTAAATTGGAGTAGGTGCTGGACACTAATTAATTAATAATTAATATTCCAACTCCAGTCTACATTAAATTGGAGTAGGTGCTGGACACTAATTATGTACTAATTAATATTCCAACTCCAGTCTACATTAAATTGGAGTAGGTGCTGGACACTAATTACTTAATAATTAATATTCCAACCCCAGTCTACATTAAATTGGAGTAGGTGATGGACACTAATTATGTGCTAATTAATATTCCAACTCCAGTCTACATTAAATTGGAGTAGGTGCTGGACACTAATTATGTAATAATTAATATTCCAACTCCAGTCTACATTAAATTGGAGTAGGTGCTGGACACTAATTAATTAATAATTAATATTCCAACTCCAGTCTACATTAAATTGGAGTAAGTGCTAGACACTAATTATGTACTAATTAATATTCCAACTCCAGTCTACATTAAATTTGAGTAGGTGCTGGACACTAATTAATTATTAATTATTATTCCAACTCCAGTCTACATTACATTGGAGTAGGTGCAGGACACTAATTAATTATTAATTAATATTCCAACTCCAGTCTACATTAAATTGGAGTAGGTGCTGGACACTAATTATGTAATAAAATAATATTCCAACTCCAGTCTACATCAAATTGGAGTAGGTGCTGGACACTAATTAATTAATAATTGATATTCCAACTGCAGTCTACATTAAATTGGAGTAGGTGCTGGACACTAATGATGTAATAATAAATATTCCAACTCCAGTCTACATTAAATTGGAATAGGTGCTGGACACTAATTAATTATTAATTAATATTCCAACTCCATTCTACATTAAACTTGATTTGGTGCTGGACACTAATTAATTATTATTTATTATTCCAACTCCAGTCTACATTAAATTGGACTAGGTGCTGGACACTAATGAATTAATAATTATTATTCCAACTCCAGTCTACATTAAATTGGAGTAGGTGCTGGACACTAATTAATTATTAATTAATATTCCAACACCAGTGTACATTAAATTGGAGTAGGTGCTGGACACTAATTATTTATTAATTAATATTCCAACTCCAGTCTACATTAAATTGGAGTAGGTGCTGGACACTAATTATGTAATAATTAATATTACAACTCCAGTCTACATTAAATTGGAGTAGGTGCTGGACACTAATTAATTAATAATTAATATTCCAACTCCAGTCTACATTAAATTGGAGTAGGTGCTGGACACTAATTATGTACTATATAATATTCCAACTCCAGTCTACATTAAATTGGAGTATGTGCTGGACACTAATTACCTAATAATTAATATTCCAACTCCAGTCTACATTAAATTGGAGTAGGTGCTGGACACTAATTATGTACTAATTAATATTCCAACTCCAGTCTACATTAAATTGGAGTAGGTGCTGGACACTCATTATGTAATAATTAATATTCCAACTCCAGTCTACATTAAATTGGAGTAGGTGCTGGACACTAATTAATTAATAATTAATATTCCAACTCCAGTCTACATTAAATTGGAGTAGGTGCTGGACACTAATTATGTACTAATTAATATTCCAACTCCAGTCTACATTAAATTTGAGTAGGTGCTGGACACTAATTAATAATTAATTATTATTCCAACTCCAGTCTACATTAAATTGGAGTAGGTGCTGGACACTAATTAATTATTAATTGATATTCCAACTCCAGTCTACATTAAATTGGAGTAGGTGCTGGACACTAATTATGTAATAATTAATATTCCAACTCCAGTCTACATTAAATTGGAGTAGGTGCTGGACACTAATTAATTATTAATTAATATTCCAACTCCAGTCTACATTAAATTGGAGTAGGTGCTGGACACTAATTATGTAATAATTAATATCCCAACTCCAGTCTACATTAAATTGGAGTAGGTGCTGGACACTAATTATGTACTAATTAATATTCCAACTCCAGTCTACATTAAATTGGAGTAGGTGCTGGACACTAATTATGTACTAATTAATATTCCAACTCCAGTCTACATTAAATTTGAGTAGGTGCTGGACACTAATTAATTCTTAATTATTATTCCAACTCCAGTCTACATTATATTGGAGTAGGTGCTGGACACTAATTAATTATTAATTAATATTCCAACTCCAGTCTACATTGAATTGGAGTAGGTGCTGGACACTAATTATTTAATAATTAATATTCCAACTCCAGTCTACATTAAATCGGAGTAGGTGCTGGACACTAATTAATTAATAATTAATATTCCAACTCCAGTTTACATTAAATTGGAGTAGGTGCTGAACACTAATTATGTACTAATTATTATTCCAACTCCAGTCTACATTAAATTTGAGTAGGTGTTGGACACTAATTAATTATTAATTATTATTCCAACTCCAGTCTACATTAAATTGGAGTAGGTGCTGGACACTAATTAATTAATAATAATTATTCCAACTCCAGTCGACATTAAATTGGAGTAGGTGCTGGACACTAACTAATTATTAATTATTATTCCAACTCCAGTCTACATTAAATTGGAGTAGGTGCTGGACACTAATTAATTTTTATATAATATTCCAACTCCAGTCTACATTAAATTGGAGTAGATGCTGGACACTAATTAATTATTAATTATTATTCAAACTCCAGTCCACATTAAATTGGAGTAGGTGCTGGACCCTAATTATGTAATAATTAATATTCCAACTCCATTCTACATTAAATTGGAGTAGGTGCTGGACACTAATTATGTAATAATTAATATTCCTACTCCAGTCTACATTAAATTGGAGTAGGTGCTGGACACTAATTAAGTATTAATTAATATTCCAACTCCAGTCTACATTAAATTGGAGTAGGTGCTGGACACTAATTATGTACTAATTAATATTCCAACTCCAGTCTACATTAAATTTGAGTAGGTGCTGGACACTAATTAATTATTATTTATTATTCCATTTCCATTCTACATGAAATTGGAGTAGGTGCTGGACACTAATTATTTATTAATTAATATTCAAACTCCAGTCTACATTAAATTGGAGTAGGTGCTGGACACTAAGTATGTAATAATTAATATTCCAACTACAGTCTACATTAAATTGGAGTAGGTGCTGGACACTAATTAATTAATAATTAATATTCCAACTCCAGTCTACATTAAATTGGAGTAGGTGCTGGACACTAATTATGTACTAATTAATATTCCAACTCCAGTCTACATTAAATTGGAGTAGGTGCTGGACACTAATTACTTAATAATTAATATTCCAACCCCAGTCTACATTAAATTGGAGTAGGTGCTGGACACTAATTATGTGCTAATTAATATTCCAACTCCAGTCTACATTAAATTGGAGTAGGTGCTGGACACTAATTATGTAATAATTAATATTCCAACTCCAGTCTACATTAAATTGGAGTAGGTGCTGGACACTAATTAATTAATAATTAATATTCCAACTCCAGTCTACATTAAATTGGAGTAAGTGCTAGACACTAATTATGTACTAATTAATATTCCAACTCCAGTCTACATTAAATTTGAGTAGGTGCTGGACACTAATTAATTATTAATTATTATTCCAACTCCAGTCTACATTACATTGGAGTAGGTGCAGGACACTAATTAATTATTAATTAATATTCCAACTCCAGTCTACATTAAATTGGAGTAGGTGCTGGACACTAATTATGTAATAAAATAATATTCCAACTCCAGTCTACATCAAATTGGAGTAGGTGCTGCACACTAATTAATTAATAATTGATATTCCAACTGCAGTCTACATTAAATTGGAGTAGGTGCTGGACACTAATGATGTAATAATAAATATTCCAACTCCAGTCTACATTAAATTGGAATAGGTGCTGGACACTAATTAATTATTAATTAATATTCCAACTCCATTCTACATTAAACTTGATTTGGTGCTGGACACTAATTAATTATTATTTATTATTCCAACTCCAGTCTACATTAAATTGGACTAGGTGCTGGACACTAATGAATTAATAATTATTATTCCAACTCCAGTCTACATTAAATTGGAGTAGGTGCTGGACACTAATTAATTATTAATTAATATTCCAACACCAGTGTACATTAAATTGGAATAGGTGCTGGACACTAATTAATTATTAATTAATAGTCCAACTCCAGTCTACATTAAATTTGAGTAGGTGCTGGACACTAATTAATTATTAATAATTATTCTAACTCCAGTCTACATTAAATTGGAGTAGGTGCTGGACACAAAATATTTTTTAATTATTATTCCTACTCCAATCTACATCAAATTGGAGTAGGTGCTAAACACTAATTAATTAATAATTAATAATCCTACTCCAATTTACAATAATTACTTTTAGCCGCTGGACACTAACTATTTAATTATTTATATTCCCACACCAATTAAAGTTAATTAAATATAGGTGGTGAACACTAATTAATAAATTAACACCATTCCTACCCCAATGAACTAACAATTGATGTAGGTACTGGACACTAATAATTATTTTTTAATAAATAATTGTAATTTTTTTTTATAAATAATTTTATACATACATTTTAATACACTCCCCACCCTTATCCCCTATAAACCTAATAACCCGCTCCTAAAACTAGATATCTATTAATAATTTTTATATATTTTTTTAAAATTATTACATTTTATATTACATTTTTTAATACATTTTTAATTATTTTATGTTTTTTAACTTACATTTTAATACACTCCCCACCCTTATCCCCTATAAACCCAATAACCCGCTCCTAAAACTAGATATGTTTTTTTAAAATATTTATTTATTAAATATATTTGAATATTTTTCTATTTACATTTTATAAATGTTTATGTACTAATTTTGAAAATTTTTTTACATACTATTTTTTTTCCATTACTACACGATATTTTGTATTGTCGATATTTTGTCATACGATATTATTGTTTTCGATATTTTATCTTACTTACCTATTACGATATTTTTGTATCCCATATTTTTGCTTCCCAATATTATTGACCTTCGATATTTTTACTTCGATATTTTGTCATCACAATATTTTTTTTTCGATATTTTGTCTGATTACCATTTTGAACCCAGTATTGCAAGTATTCATTATATGACTGCACACAGTAAAAGGTATCGCACACAATTAGTGTGGGGTATTTGTGATTCATATTTACAGGTGCCAGTATTAGTGGTTTTAATTCTGCCAACTGTGCCGAGCAGTCTCCTAGAGATTACGTTTTAGTGCAGATAGGATGGAACTTTCCATCCCGCATGCGACCTTTAACAATTGCACATGCAGCGCTATATTGGTGCTTACTTCCTATGGCCGGTTGAGCAGATCCGTCTGTGTAAATCATATATTCATACTGATCCAGAGGCATTATTTCATTAGGTAGAATATATTCTAGTTGGTATTGCAGTTATACTTGTGTCTTTAAATTTGGGTCGTACCTGTATCATTTGTTGCAATGAGAGAATTAGCCCACTGTATCCATCTCAGATGTAAAACTTTAGCGTTAGGAACGCTTGCCTTTGTCGAAGCCTGTAAGGCTGGAACCGGGGTCACTACTACTAATCTTTTTACCCTGAGCCAATGTTCTTTCTCTCACTAAGGCAGTCTGTACTGCTGTCATACTCTTTGCAGTGGATGTGACGCGCATCTCAGCATTTGTGTACAAGTGTGATTTGAATGCAACTGGTACTGTTTCACCTTCATTATATGTTAAAAAACTGTACCCAAAATTGACCCTCAATTATATGGATCACCATACATTTACGCGTGTCTGTAAGTGTTTGGAAGCTATAATGTCAGCTTGTAAGAAAGGTAGTGTTCCTTTGTCCAATTTCCGACTAAACAATTAGGTTCCATTAAATCGTAGAAAGGTTTCACTCTTTCTGCGTAATCCAAAATGTATGTTCGACCAAAATTTTGGAATTACAGTATTGATTTTAGATTTTATAATGATCTTTCAGATTGGAGCAGTACGTATTTTCCCAAAAATTTGGCTGCCAGGATTTTTCCTTTACTTGCAATCTCATATCCTAAAAACAGGACACTGAGGTGGGCTATTTTTGATTTTTTAAAGTTACATTTGTAGCCCTCAGATGCAAATCCCAAAATGATGGTATTCACTCTTTTCAGGTGTTCATCTAGGTCATCGTCCGTCAAAAAATATCATCCACATCCAATTTTTGCAGTAACTTTGTTACTCTGGCTGGAAACAACCCGGGGCTGTTCCCATACCCTTGGGGGAGTCGAAAAAATTTGCTTGTTGGAACCCTAGCACTGAGAATGTTGTTAGATACCTGCTTTTAAGCTCTATATTTTGGCAGAAAAATCCATTTGAAATCCGCACAATGTTATTCATTAATGCGGCACTGTGTGAATTTTGGACTACAAATGTCTTAGTTTAAGCTTTTAAATGTCTGTAATCTAATACTAGACAAATTGAAGTGTTGGGTTTCATGACTGGAAACAAAGTATTGTTCATTGATGAGGTGAAATTTTCAATCACACCTTGGTATTCAAGTTGATCTAAGATCTTCCAGACCTGTTTTGCCGTTTCTTGCTTGATTGGATACTGCCTCTGCGCAGTTGGAGTATTTTTTAAAGGAATTATATGGTGGGTTGAATCCTCATCCCATCCAACATGGTTCTTGTATAAAACTGGAGCCTGGGTTACCGCCCACTCACGTGCATATGAGTCATGCAAAAGCCAGGGAATATGATCTGAGAATGCTTGTAGAATTACTGTTTCTCCTTACGGGCAATCCATGACGAATGCTGGTGGCCAATCTCACTCAGCTAACAAAATGTCATAGCTAAACGTAAGGTTTTCACAAAAGAGACATCTCACTGTTCTACATTTGTTCCCCTCCATCTGGAGCGTTATTTCATATACTTTATGTGGGACACTTCCTCTAGTTTCCGGTTTTTCCACCATGATATAATCATTCCAGTTGGCTATCACCAGAAATTCCATCGGGTTCCGGTAAGCTATTGTTATTTCTGCCGCACTGTTTAGCATGGTTTGAGCCGATTCTCCATTCAGCAGTCGAGTCCTCAGAATTCTGGACATGTCTGATCTTTAGACCTGCAACATTCTTCTTTTTGAACTGTGGCTTTTGCTTTGGCTTCTCTTCTTTTTTGAAGTGTAAACCTGAGCGTGCTGCTTGTCTCTGGACTTTGTATGCTCTTCTTGTCTTTCTGACTGTCCTTCCCACTCTGAGTTTTTGATGTACCCTGAAAG